>NC_045751.1:12920331-12927440 GCF_008692095.1 Etheostoma spectabile | reverse complement strand
TGTGTGTGTGTGTGTGTTCAGCTGCAGACAGTGCCACTGTGTGCCCGCCATGTCCAGACACCCTGCTTCCTCTCCTGTCGTGACCCGGAGACGGGGATCGGGCCCGTCTGTGCCACTTTGTGCCGGGTTCGGCAGACGGCTTCCCGTCTGACACCATCACTGTGATGACGGTGATGTAGCTGACGTTACAGTAGACGGGGCTAAAGCCAACAACGGAGGACACTGACAGTGTGTCTGCTATTTTGTTGGGTGCACAGTGGCTATATTGATGTGTTCTTTACTCACAGATTTTTAGAGTTTAGTCTGGCATGTATACAGAAATCAAACGTGTTTTTTTGTCATTAAAAACAAAACAGGAAATATCAAATCACAGAGATCCCACACTAGTTCTTACTGTAGCTCACAAAGCAATAGTAACAACAAAAAGCACAAAGAAGCACTGTGCTGTGCAGATTGTTTTTCATTACACATAAAAAACTTTTTATATATGTTTTCACATATATTTACATTTGTTAGTACTTGTTTCATTTATCTACTCAAATTACAGAGTTAAATGTCTTCCCCTGCAGTTATAAAGATTTAGAGCAGAGTACTGAAGGAGGAACCTATTGAAGAGATTTGGCAGAGCAACAGGTGGCCCACCACAGAGTTAGAGTGACACCTACAGAGCTCGGGGTGAAAAAACCACCAGCTCCAGCTACTAATACACTCAAACAGCCTGTGAGAGTGAATATTGGTCTTATAGTTAATATTTGTAAGGGTGTTTAATATTGGAGGGAATGATTTGGCTGCAGGGATAGAGAAACATATAAATCATGGTGTTCATAGCTTAGCTGACAATAATACATCAATCGACTAAACTTCCCGTAGCGCTTTTAATGCTTTCACCCATAATAAAACGTTTATAGTGAGTTATCAGACATCAGGGGTGAGCAGGCTTTTTCTTCTTCTTTTTTAAAAAAAGAGAAACTTCTCAAATCTATTGTTCAACAATACAAGAACCAGAAAATATAATCAAACATGATTCAACTCAATTACAATTTAATTTCTTTATTCGTCTGTCAAAAGGGGATTTGAGACAAATGAGTTTGCAAATATAGTAAGCACAAAAAACTATCAAGGGTTTAAAAAATGGAAATGCTAAATTTAGAAGTGGTTGAAAAATGAAAGTAAAGGGTAAAAACGTTAAAGGACACAACAGTGTTCAACACCACAGAGGCACATTACAGTCTTTCTGCATGCCACAGGTTGCAACTTGAGCAGCACACCACCAAAATAATTAAGAAAAAGTATGATTTACTACAAGCAATATTTGTTATAAGACTAAGTAAACAAGATCTAGCTTTAGAAACTTGTCTTCACACATTTTCAAACATTGTTGGAGAAGAGTGTGGAGGCACAGTTAAACAAAAGGACATTAATGTACAATACCTTTGTATTCACACAAACCATGGCCCATTAAAGAGAAAACGGACACATCAAATATCATATTTCAATAAATGTACAATTAAACTACACAAAATCCTGAAGGAATCCACCTAAAATCCACAAATGATAACATCTACGATAAAGTTTGCAGGTAAGAACTTCGACCTGAACTTCAGAGCAGACCTGTAGAGTCTGCGTAGTCTGCACGGTGATAAATAACAGTAGTAGCCAGCACGCATTTGCATTGTCCTCCCTCAGTTCAGTGGATCAGTGTGTGAATCTGTTTGTGTGTGATGAGAATATTGTCATTTACTGACTCTACTAGACTCAGTCATCATCCTCTGGTCTAAACTAATGCAGAGATAAATCCCCAGCAGGGAATTGACTCACATGCTGCCATTATCAGCTTTGGACTGGACTCATTCATGTACACCTGCAGCCTCAATTATTCTCCGAGCCTACATCAGCGTAGTAGTGACTCATAAAATACAGTAACGTTAAGTTACAGACACTTTAAATCTGTGACTACATGGTGAGGTAATATGACATGGTAAACGTGACCCACACATTAAATATCCCATTAAGCGCTTTTAAAAAATCCCTGCTTCCCCCCAGCTGATGGTTAAAGGATAGTTTGGAGTCATGGGGAATGATATCCTTCTGTTTTGAGATTTGTTTGGACACAATGCAATGGCTCGGACACAGGTTTTTTTATGATATAGAGGAGAGAAAGTGTGAAAGAGAAAAAGGGGAGTGAGCGGAGCTGGCGGCTCTGTTTGTTTGTGTTTCCAGCGTACAGTGGAGTCAACAGGAGGCCAGCCGTGTCCGTGAGGCTCCTCTGTCACAATCCATCCCGTCTCACTGTTTAAAACCTCCCTCCTCCTCTCTTTTTAGCATCCTCCTCTCTGGATTCACAGAAACACTGATCCTGTCTGTCACCATTCTTCTATTTAATAAACAACAACAAATTCCTCTTATCACTAGTCTTTCACTAGCCGCTCTTCTTCTTCGATACCGCCCAAGGCCCCCTCTTATGCAAAAGGTTGCGACCCCGCTGACCTCTTGTTCACCCCAGCTTGGCCTTTGCAGGGTAGCATCTCTGTCAGCTGCAGCTGTGGTGCTGCTAAAAGCCGGATAATCCAATCACACAGTCATTAGTGCTGAGTAGGCCAGAGCCTGAGCAGGTGAGTGTGTGTTTGTGTGAGTGTGTGTTTGCGTCGCTCTCCATTAATCTTTTACTAGATTGTTTTGCTCATTTCACACATTTTTTTCACATAATAACAAGTGTCTCCTGTTTGCCACATGGTGAAAAACACATCAGATCAGTGGTGTTGAAATCCTACGATCTGTCAATTCAAAGTATCAAACGACCAGATGCTGTGGCACTAACCAAACGCTGTAGCTTTATTAAACCTTGACATTAAAATGGGGATTGAGCCCACAGGGCCCTCATGTGAAGAAAACCCACAAAGATACTGGAATAAACGCCAACGGCTGCTGGAAGGGGTTCATAGAGAGTGTGTATGAACAGGATCCAGAATGCTGTGCTACACCACTGTGTGTGGCTGCAGATGAAGGAGGGGTTGCCAGGTTTGAGATTTTCAGGACGGAAGGCATGTGTGGTGTCTGAACCAATCATGGCGGCGATGTAAAGAAGACAAGCTGCCTTTTTTGATGCTCCTTAACCAGAGGCGCAGCAGAGTTTGGAGGAAACCTGTCACAGTTTCTGCCTCTATGTAGAAAAAACTTCCCACTTAATTATTTTTAAGACCAATTAAAATTAGAAGCAAAAAATTGTTTTAGTAAGATGTTGCCCATGCCTTTTAATTTGGTCTTTATTATTGTTTCAGGCTGTCCTGTCGGTCTGTCTGTTATCATGGCAATATCTGCCTTTTAATGTTAGTTGACCAACTTGATTAATTATGAATAAAGACAATAATGATTTTAGTCCCAATGCTATAGTATGCCCTACATAAGACACTGCAGTTATACTTTTATTAAATTGTTCATACCTTAACTACACTGTAACTTTTCACCACTTCTGTTTAATTCATTCTCCTTATTCATATGTATCATTGTTATAATAATAATAATAATAATAATAATAATAATAATTATTATTATTGTTTGTTTTATCTTATGACCAAATGCGAAAAGAAATTAGACTGCTCCTAAATGGAGTGCAACATCCACTGGCAGGTGTTCTGAGCAGGCAACCCATTTAGAAAATTGAAAAATAACTACTAATATTTGACCAACCATTTTGCTCAGTGAAACACAGATCAAAAAGAAAAATCTTTACAAAATGCAGCACAAAACATAAAAAAATAAAACATTATTTTTTATAGTTTATTATTACTATTTATATAAAATTAAAAAAAGATGTACATTTAATGGACCGATGCAGCCATAAAAACATGGAGCGTTGGATTTGAATCAAAAATTCATATGAGATGAAACTGAATGTTAATGGAGTTACAGTTTTAAAACTACAGGTAGCTAGTAACTTTTATTTAAAAAAGGTGATATTTGTTGAAACTGTCACTACACCCTGAGAGTAGTACGCCACTGATGTGGCCTGCTCCCACTGCTGCTAAGCCTGGAGTTATGACAAGGTAGCAGAGCCAGAGGAGCGGGAAGGCCTGCCATTGACAAGGGGAGAAACAACAACGTAAGTTGGCTACTTTACTAACTTTTGAACAGTATATGATGAGCGCCTGTCAAAAAACATTGGGTAATAAACGTGCAAATTTAAAAATGTACTCTTCAATTTTAAGTGAACGCGATGACACTTCAAGTCAAGGATCAAGTTAAAGGAGCGGTGTCAGCCGGCTAGCTAACCTGTGGAGGGTTAGCTAATCAATGGCGCAGTAAAGAATATTGGATTTCACCTCCAAAATCTCAAAAGGACCTAAAATATCAAGAGGAAAAAAGGAAGAGACAGTGCCTGGTTGCAGCACGAGCCTGTCTGTGACACCTCAATCTGCTGGAGCAGCTGACAGTGGAGCCAGAGGAACATCGGCTTTAGCTGACGTTAAACAGCATCTGTAACGATATCGCCCGCCACTGCTGGTGGATTTGAGAAGCCATCTCGGCCAAAATCCGTAAACATTTAAAACGACCATTTCAGCCAGGCTGGTTTTCGAAGTGGCAGTGGCTGCACTATGTCTCGGATGAAAACTTTATTTCCCGGCATCTTCAATTAAAAGTAAGTCTGTCATTATGGTAGGCCTTTTTATTTTCCTATGCTGATCAATGACGGGATCTACTTTTCTTATGTAACTTATATTAAAGTGTGGTTCTAGCTAGCTAGTCGCTTTCCGTCTTTATTTGATTATGGCGGTAACAGTTTGTCGACAGGATGTGAAAGTAACTGATGGTTAACGTTACTACTAATAACGTGCGTTACTGCGAAGGATAAGAGAGAGAGCAGTGCCAGCGGAGGAACGTTTGTATGCGTAAAGGGCGAACGCAGCAAAACTATTCTTGCACGTTTAAAGTCTATTAAAATACTGTGGGGTTTTACAGCGTTTCGTATGTCAGGATGGCCGAGCGGTCTAAGGCGCTGCGTTCAGGTCGCAGTCTCCCCTGGAGGCGTGGGTTCGAATCCCACTTCTGACAGAAGTCTTTTGAAAAGACATTACTTTCATTACTTGTTTGTGGAGCGCGGATTGGGCCGTTTGTTTTGAACGTTTGGACCTTTACTACCCACTAAATGCCAGTAAAGCACAAATGGCAACCTGTTGAACTTTGAGTAGTTTGGGGGAAAAAAGAATTTGGTGTTCAACAAGTCATAGATTTTGGAGTAAACCTGTTTCATATTTAGAGAAGTAGTTTGTATATTAATATATAAAAAGAAAAAACTTCAATTTTAGCATTTGTCTTTTCATGTACAGACAGTGGATTAGGAATCACAGTTTCCTGTTTAAAACACCACATTTGTATTTAGAAAGAAATTGTTGTACCATTGACACTCAGTGAAAACACACATAGGATGTGACCAGAGTGGAGCAGGGGAGCAGGGCTCCATTAATTTAGCCCGAGCAAGGGGCACACTTGAGCCATTGACAAATGGGCTATAAGAACATATACCTGAACTTGAACAGATCAATCAGTCTATCAGACTGTATTTATATATAGCACTTTTCCTCCATACACACACACACAAATATACACACATAACACACATCCCTCCTGGCTCTATTCACCCTCCCACTCACCCCTAAATCGAACGAAACATGAATTCATTAGATTAGATATCACTCAAGATGGCTCAAGCTCACTCAAATTTGCTTTGTGCCGCTCACAACGTTGCATAGCCCGCAGCATCTTTGCCCAGATAGCTAGATAACGGCCTATCTGGCATAAGCCTATTCTTTGGTATTTGGTATTTAATGTTCAACTCCCCACTTTGACCACCTGTTGTCATTCTATTAATTAAAGCTGGCTATTATTGGACAAAGTTTCCCTGTCGCCATGATTCCTTATTTTCCCATGTCCTAAATGCATATAGGGTGGTAACATGGGGCGGTAATTTAGTCGAACTTCCTTCAGTAGGATAATTGTCCCTGTAATTAGTTTTTGTGTTGTTTCATGAATAAATCCTGCTAGCTCTCTAATCTATCTATCTTTACATAACCAGAATTTAAAGACCCAGTTTTAATGAGGAGTTTTCTGACAATGCCGCTCGCTGCATGAAACACCAGACAACGGCTAATGTTAAGTGACAATTTCACCTTTATTAACATGGTGAAGAATCATTAGTAAAGGTCGGGATGACAGGCTGGAGAAGGTTGTGGTGCTCAGGTGGTGCCTGTAAAGAGAGCAACACACTGAGAGAGAAAAGACTCATTAAATCACAAGGACGTCACTGGCATGAATCACAGCAGCTTTTCATCCATGTGCATGTTGAAGGTGATTTAAAAAAATAAATAAAAGAGGAACAAATTCTAAGGTCTTTTGATTATTTAAGATTATTAAAAATGATTATTGTCCAATGTTAATATTGCAAATAAAGACATCTTGCGGCCACTATCGACATTCAAATTTTAGATTTAAAATCTAAAAATCAGCTATTCAAACATTGTCATGTTTCAATTTCTAAATGTTATAATGACAACCTAAATAACCATGTGCATATTAACGTTTAATCATCATATTGAAGCACTGTTTATTCGGAGTTGAACTCACATTTACAGTCCCAATGCTGTAAATACTCCTAGAGAGACCCAAATGTGTATTCATCCGCAGCTGAAAATAGTCCCAACAAATGCACCATTTGTCCTGTTCGAGTCATGTTTTCAATAAACACTACAGTGCTCGGCTGCTTTAGGAAATAACTGAGCTTGTTTTAAAATTAAATATTTTAGATCAGGTGAATAAAGTTTTTTTTTAAATCATTTACAGAGGAATGTCTCATCGACATCATCACTGTCACCATTAAGAATTATCACCAGAATTTGGTTCCCATGGAGAGTCTGATGTTTCCGAGGTCATGAACTCTGAACACAGGCGCTCATAGAGGAATAAAAGCAGCTTTGCCTTTGCTCCAGCTGCTTGAGTGACATTGATCTTCCAGTAGAGAGACAGTGTCGTCCCTTAGAGACCACATGCATGGACAGAGGCTACATTTTCCTCTTTTTGCTGCATAAAAGGGAGGGGGGGGGGGTTAAACATCTCAT
>NC_045751.1:12916097-12920321 GCF_008692095.1 Etheostoma spectabile | reverse complement strand
AATTGTAACAGCAAAAGCAAACACTGTCAATATTCACATAAAAAAGGCCCATTTTTTTGTAATAAAAAATGCATAGACATGTTTTACACTATAAATCCACATTAGACTGTGATCATTAAACTGTTTGTCTTGGCCAGAGTAAGGAAGAAGTTCCTCGTGGCGCTGGGGGAGGGTTTAAGCAGAAATTCCCACTTGCTTCTTTCATAATGTTGATTGCTGCTCAGGCAGAAAGCTGTTCTTTGTTTGTGCAGCTTAATCTAGAGTATTGCACCAAGGAGCTAAAAACCTGAAACCTGTGCAGACGGCAGGATGTGGTCGCGAGGTGAGGACAGTGCAGCGGCAGGTAAGACCCGATCGTTTGGATGTAAACTGGTGCTGAGATACTTGTTTTAATTGCCTCGTGACTTTTGCAGTTGGGAAACAATTTTTCAAAGATATTTCTTCAAACGTTGGAGTTTCGGTGCACGGAAAAGTTCAAGATTCCCTTTTCAGGAACAATAAAATGCTTCAATTTTCTACACCTACCCGCGCCTCTAAAGGTCACCACTGATTAACACATTATACCCTGTTTTATTGAGTCTATTTTTATATCCAGTTAGTTTAATTTGTGTAAGAACAATGCATTATGTTTTAATGTGCTGGACTATTTTTGGCTGGATATGAGAATGGTTTCGATATCCATCTAACTCCGCAAGAAAGTTAATTTTTTTTTAACCAACCCAAAGCTCTGTCTGTTGGACAACGTGAAGCAAAAGACGGAAACTCCCGTGAGTCAGAGGCCACGGAAAGTGGAACATGTTTTTAGGATCCTTCTGTGATTTCACTTCCTGTATTTCTCTCACCATCCTCCTTCAGATGGCCTTGCGAAGCTCCGCTTGCAGTCACGTTGACAGGATGTGAGGATGTTTGATTATCTCGCCTCCCAGCTCAGCGCCTTCTCCGGTCTCTGATGCTACTGCCCCTATGACAATCTGTCTGTTGTATGAAGATAAGCTGGGGTTTTTTTTCTCCACAGAGTCTGACGGAGAGAGTGGTTTAACGTCCGAAGATGAGGGAGACATCCAGGTATCACTGCTAATGACAGTCAGTAAATTACTGGTTAATTAAGGCCTCTTTCTAATGTGCAATGGAGCCAATCAACATGGAAGGAAACGCTAGTATCTCAAGCACATCCAGTGTTAACGAAAAAAAAGCAGTATTTGGCCTTCACAGCCCACATTTTTTAAGTCAAACATTTGAATACAGAATGAAAAGCTCTAAAACAGACCTGATTACATTGACAAGGACAAATGCAACTGTGGTCCCTCAACCGTCTGATAATAGAATAAAATGTGAATCAAATCAGATGCATAGCGAAAAATAATCTTTAAAAAAAAATCCGATGCATCAATTTGTTGTCAGGTGACTGATCTCTTCTGTTTTGTTTGTCGGATATTTAGTGTGAGATCCTGGAAATTCAGCGGGACGAAGCCAATCAGAGGCTGTCTGAGTTGGAGGAAGGTGAGAAGGATCCAGTTCTTTTCTCTATTCAGGACCATAAGGGGGGTGGAACAAATGTAGACCTGCACATTTTACACAGAAAAGGCTTCAAATAATCAGACTCAGTTTTAGGTGTATGATCAAATCTATATTCCTTTGACCATGACCATGAAGACTAATCACTCTCACTCTCTCTCTCTCGCTCTCTCTCTCTCTCGTTCATCCCCAGTCTCCAATCAGCTCTTGAAAGAGATAAATGTCCTGGAGATGCAGTTCCAGATTGAGCGCTCCTGCAGGGAGAGTGCTGAGGCGCTGGCTGTCAAGGTGTTGTTGTTTTTTTTACTACTGGAGTGTTGGTCCTTTCCTTTCCTATGTCCTTTCCTATGTCCTTTCCTTTACTCTTGTTTCCTTTTTTAGTGTATTTCCTTTTTTCCCATCCCTATGTCCATTCTTTTCCTTTTCATTTCTTTACTTCCTTGTCCTTTCCTCTTCTTTGTAATCATCTTTTCTTCACTCTTACATCTCTTTGTCCTTTTCCTTTGCTTTTTTCCCTTATTATTCCTTAGTATCCCTTTGGTTTGGTTTCCTTTGGTTTCCTTTTCCTTTGTTTTCGTTTCATTTTCATTCGTTTCCTTTCCCTATCCTTTTTTATTTCCATTTGTTTCCTTTTCCTCTCCTGACATTAAGAAACTGAGGCTGCTTCCCGTACTGCACATCCGATGATATACCCAAACGTTACCTTTCGTACTAATTGATCCAATTCTAAAATAACAAACCTCTAGACTCACCATCATCTCCCCCTGTTGCCTAGGTGACCAAAGAGAACAAAGTCCTGAAGAGGAATAGCCTGATGCTGATGCCGCTCATCCCCGAGCTGCCTGAGAACTTGGGTGCCGTGACCTTTGACCCCGAGACTAACGGTGAGGACGTGGTCGATGTCGGTGAGGAGACGCTGCTGCTGGAGAGTCAAGCCAAGATAGCAGGTTAGACAACACTGCCCAACAAAAAAACAAGTCAAGCCGGGATAACTGGCATTTTTTTGTCTGCCCGACAAACCAAATTGAAAATAAATTGCCAAAAACTACCGATAACAAATAGGAGTTTGTATGATAAGGAATTCAGAAAGCAATAATAATGTAAACAAGAGGTACTTTAGATTCTGTTGTAAATCCCCAAATAATCATTGTGATGAATCATGATGAGTTGAGTCAAGTAGTTGAAGAATCAAGCTCATGAATTGCAGTTAATTCATGTATTATTATCAGATCGGTTCATATTGACATACTTTCCAATCCAATCCACTTTATTTGTATAGCACATTTTACAAACACAAAGTTACCAAAGGGCTGCACAGAAAACCAAACATACAAAACAATTATGTAAAATATTGTAAAAACAAAATAAGAGCATCTGGTTTAAAAAGATAAAAAAATAGATAAAAATAATAAATACAAAATACAATAAAACAGTAAGAGCCATCAGAGGACCACACAACTCACATGGAGTTAAAGCCAAAGAATAAAAATGTGTCTTAAGACGGACTTAAAACACTCAACTGTTGGGGCTGTTGGGACATGGAGGGGCGGAGCGTTCCAGAGTCTAGGTCCAGCCACAGAAAAGGCCCTTCCCCCGAGTTTAAGTTCGTCTTTGGGACCACAAGCTGGAGCTGGCTCTCTGACCTCAGTGACCGCGCCCGCCTATAATCTGGATGAGGTCTGAGATATATGTGGGGCCACCATTCACAGCTTTAAAAAAAACAATAAAATCTTAAAATCAATCCTAAAACGTACAGGAAGCCAGTGCAATGAAGCAAGAATTGGACTTATATGAGAGAGCCTATACTTTGCTGTTACTCTGTTTGATTTGGCAAACCATACTTATACGTGAAAAATAAATATATAAAACGGTGCAGAGCTGCAGGCACAGTGGACGGCCTGCTGGCTAGAAGCTGCAACTGGAGCAACAAGTGGAGGATTGACAAGGAGCAGGTCCAACTCAGAGAGCAGGTGTGTGTGTGTGTGTGTGTGTGTGTGTGTGTGTGTGTGTGTGTGTGTGTGTGTGTGTGTGTGTGTGTGTGTGCGCGCTTTGATCACAGACTTTTTCTCTCAGCTAGCTGGAGGTCGAGGAGAAAGAGGTCATACTGAGGAAAGTGAGCAAACAGAGCAAGACCATGAATAAAATCAAACGCGGTGAGTCCACATTACATTACATTACATTATGAATCCATCTATATTCCCCCCCAAATAACAAATACATATTATTTTTTTTAAATCTATAAAATGTATTTCCTTTTTCCGATTGACTAATTTATTAGGAAATAAATCATTTGAAAATATTTAAATTTCTTAATGTCACTTTGGTGTGTTGTGTGTGTGTGTGTGTGTGTGTGTGTGTGGTGTGTGTGTGTGTGGTGTGTGTGTGTGTGACAGTCTCCAGCTTGGCAAAGAGGAGTTCACAGAAATGTCTCAGAAGCTGGGGTGGAGCAGGGCCTACGGCAGCACGCTGAAGTCTTCGCCCACCAGGTGTGAGTGCGTGGCATGCCTGTGTGTGTGTGTGTGTGTGTGTTTTCTGCACAGCACAAAACATTTTGTCATACATTCACACCTATAGATACTGAGGGTGACAGGTCGTGCTACAGAAAGGGAACAGGAGTGTTTGAACGTTGACCTTCGGGCGGCTACGGGGAACAGACGGACACTCGGACGGGAGGGCGATACGTGTGCAAACACACACACACACACACAC
>NC_045751.1:12902802-12916087 GCF_008692095.1 Etheostoma spectabile | reverse complement strand
ACACACACACACACACACACTTTTAACTGATGTATATGGCGGGACAGAAGAAGGGGTCTCCATTCTCTGTTTTCACACTGATGACACTTTGGTCAAATCCAGGCTCTTTGTGTGAGGCAAAGCATTCACACACACACACACAAGACAAAAGCAGAAACACACTTGTACCCAAAAAAAACAATTCACTTAAAATCCACATATCAAAACACACACACACACACACACACACACACACACAAATGTTTTTGCTGCCCCAGCTGCTCCTACAATGAAGGCCTTTTCTTTCAGAAACCATCTCTCTCTCTCTTCCCTTCTCTTGCCATTTAGCCCCTCCCTTTCCCATAATTAGTGGTCATCACTGCTGTTAAAGGAGAATAGTGGTCTTTAAGCACAACCTGTCTTTGCTTGACACCTTTATATTTTGCCGAGCATATAGCAATTGTCGCCTTTGTGCGCAGCGTCCTCCATTTACCGGACAGGCGCACAATGGGCCGCCTCACAGGGGTCCTTACCTGTGAAAAGGACCCCCAACTGTTCACACAATTCCCCCCCTTTACTCTCAATTCATGGTAAAAGACCCCCCCCCTGCGCTGAATGCCTCTTGTATGCTCTACTATTTGTCTGTTTTCATGTGTTTTGACAACACCAACCATTCACACCTCTCCTCTGTGATGCACGGTGGTATAATGACTGCTTCCAAACAGGAAACAATTTGGAGCTTTTTTTTTGTGTGTGTGTGTGTGTGTGTGTGTCTTTGTCTTTCTTTGTGTGTTTGTGTCTGTGTGTTTGTATGCATGAAATAACTGTGCTAATTGCTGTGTGAAAATTGCTCTGCTTCAGGTTGTGCTCCCAGTAAAAACACAGAAATGAAAACCACTTTTTCTCACACTTCCTGTTCTCTGATCCGCTCTCATAAAGCGTTCACACAACGATAAACCCAGTGCGATCAGAACTGAGATCATGTTTGTATTCTGCTAAAGACACAATTAAGATTAGACTACACGTGAAAGGTTTCAAGGGTGATTCTGATATTTATGGGAAATCAATATATTTAAAATGGGTCAGTTTCTGGCGACAAAACAAATAAATCCAATATAAAAAGTCTTTCTTAAAACCTCTTTTATTGGTCATGTTTTCCAGCACATGACTTTAGGTCTGCTTTTCATGACTTGACTGGTATTAACTACCTTGTACACGTGTTACCTTGTGGCAGAATGTCTTTCTTATGTTGTCTGCTGTGGCTCGATGTGCATGGGAGACCAAACTAGTTTCTCTTTGTGGATTAATAACTTTATCTGATCTAACTGATCAATACCCACATTTTTCTGTACATATACAATATTAAACTTCACACAAGCAAAATAACAGAAATGTATGTTTATAGCACTCTGAATATTTATTAGCTCTAAACCACAATTATCAACTGTAGCTGGCTTATTTATTTGTCACACCGTAGAAGAAAGGATCCAATTTTCTCTGTGAATCAAGGCAAAGCTTGACATTTTTCTTTTTTTTTCTTCTTCTTACAAGCCACTTATCATAATGTGGGAAAGATTACGCTTTGTCTCACAGCTAAATCGTCCCGTTTGCATTGTTACTGTTCTTCGATGAAGCCGATGAGTAATTCTAATTCATTGTTCAGTCAATCACCAGTTTGAAAACACTCTGAATCGTGACAACCTCCTGGGGGAGAAAATTAACAACCAGCCATTCAGATCTCACTTTATCCTTGCTCTAATTGTGGCTCATTGTCAATAATGGATTTCTTTTTTTTTTTTTTTTTCTATTTTCATAGAAGCAGATAATCATAAAGATGTGTTGAAGATGTCAAAAGGTGAATTTTGGTTTGTCTTGTCAGATATTGGTGCAGCAGAATGCGGCCCACATTGAGAGCGCGATACTGAAGCAGAGTTTAGAGACTGGCCTGCAGCTGCAGCAGGCGCTGGAGCAAATTTCCAACGTCAGCACGGCCCTGTGTAACATACAACACTATTACCAGAATCAGGTGTGGGGTGAGAGAGAGTCATGATACTAGAGCGAAGTTTGTCTGTTCATATTCTTCATCGTGTCCCCTTTTTCTTTCATCCCTGAGTTCAGTCGAACCCGGGTCCGAGCACTGTGGACGAGAGCGGCGTCCTCTCTGAGCTGCAAAACCTGAGAGGACAGCTGGAGAAGAGCGAGGAGGAGAGGAAGGCCTCGGAGACTCTGCTGGCTGAAGCCAACAGCACTGTCACGGAGCTCCAGGAGGAAGGTAGCTACTAGTGGGGAAAACACTTTTTTAACTAACAGACGTAATGGGTCAAATGCAATGGCTGAATGATATTAAAGCCTAATTGGAGGCATGAATAAAAAGGAGTGGCTGACGCTCGCCTACCCCACCTTAGCTTCATCACGCTGCACGGATCTGGATATCCTGACTCCCCACAGACCCCTCATCACAAGAGAATCAGAATCAGAAATACTTTATTAATCCCTGAAGGGAAATTCTGTGTCACAGTTGCAAGAAGTATATAAATATCAGAGAAGAAATACAAATAAAAGAAATATAAGGAGTGCGGATATGTGTAGTATTTACGTAGTTAAAGGAAAAGGAATTTTATGACACAGTAACAATAATAACGTGAGCATATCTATGCTTCAAAACATTCTTATTGTTATTTATGAATGACGACGCAGGCACTAGTTCCTACAAGCTGTGTATTTAAATGCATCCACGCTGATTCATCTTGTATTAACACTGTACTTTCCCTTGTCTCAGGTCTAAACAGACAGCTGGTGTCTTTCTCTCTGAATGAGCTCGTGTTTCATTTTAAATGTTCTTAAACCGATGCTGATTGAAATGTTTTGATATCTTCTTTTGTAGTGAAACAGTTGAGGGATGCACTGAGCCGGGAGGAGGAAAAAGACAAATCAGAGGAGAAAGCCGCTCCTGCTGCACCTCCACCGCCGCCTCCTCCCCCTCTTCCACCTCCCCCTGCTGTCACCAAGTAGGTTTCATTAGAGCCCGGCGATGGGGAGTCGCAGTGGACAATCTTAGTTTCACACGACTGTTTGAATACTGTTTCAGAGGCTTTTTACACCCTAGTGACTGCACGTTTTAGAAGTTATAAATTATAAAAACACCAGTTCCCCACGTATGACAATTTCACCCTAGTAATCTCTCTCTCTCTCTCTCTCTCTCTCTCTCTCTCTCTCTCTCTCTCTCTCTCTCTCTTGCTCTCTCTCTCTCTCTCTCTCTTGCTCTCTGTCCCAAGTTCACTTGATTTTCTGCGAAGCAGGAGAAAAGAAAGCGCAAGTAAAGCTGAATCAAACAGTGAGTCTCGCAACGTCACTGCGACAACGTCACATACAATTCAGGATAAATCTAAAATAATCTTGGATTTTTATGATATTTTCTTTCTGGTTTTCTCAAACACAAAACTTAATATTCTACTTGGAAATTTACCCTCAAAATGATCATTTGTATATGAATTAATTTCCCCGTGTTAGCTTGGATTCTTGAAGAAATCGCAGGCCTCCATGGGAAACAAAGAATGCAAAATCTGAGAAAATTCATGATGAATTGAAGTAATAGACGCAGCCCTCTATAACTTACCGCAAAACAGTTTTTTCCTTTTTTCTCATCTTTGTTCATGGTGAACAAAGATGGAGGCATTTGAGAAAAAGTAATTTTGCTTCTAGAATTGAAGGTAACAAGGGGTGAGTAATTGATACACTAATGACCATTTTTTGAGAGTGAAGTCTTTCTTCAATTTGAATACGTATTAGATGCAGTACATACCCCACAACATCGAGCTGTCAGTCCTAAAGGTTCAACTAGGTTATCCATCTCTATTCTTTAAGAAGCAGCACCCTTGTTGGACCTGAAGGCGAAAGCAGTGGATGAAATGATGGAGAGAATAAAGAAAGGCATCGTCCTGAGGCCTTTCAAGAGAATACAGGTGGGAAAATTGTATCCTCAAATACGTTTTGCATTTGTTTGTCTACCACTGAACGTAATGCGTGTTCACGTTTTAGACGTTTACATGACCAATCCGAAGTAATCAATAATAAACTGATAATTAACATCGGACTTCTCTGCTCACAGGAGGATGACAGCTCGTGGAAGGTCAGTAAAGCTCATAGTTCCTTTTTGTTTTTGTTATAAAAAAGTCGCGACAGCTCCAAAACATTTAAATCTTCTCGCAGGACCAAAGGAGTGAGAACAGAAAGTCAGCTATCGTGGAGTTGAAAGGAATGCTGGTAATTAAACTCACATTGGTGTCGTGAAGGCAAAACACTGGGTCTCAACCTTGAGTGATAAATTGCAACTCGAGCCACTCTGTTTTAAAACACCTTTGACCATTCTACACACCAGGACAACATGAAGCGACAGCACGTCCGCAGAGTGCCTTCCAGACGGGGCCGAACTGTTGGGGAAGCAGAGCTCCTGCAGGTGCTCCAGAGGAGGAGGAGAGCCATGGGGGAGAACAGGGAGCAAACACAGGGTACGCCGTCCTCTCACTCCTCTGTGTTGACAGGGATGATGCTTTATTTTTTGTCTCTCGTTAAATTGGTTTTTGGTTGCCGTATTGTCTAGTCTATTTTGTGTCCATATAAGGGATCTATTAAAGGTCCCATGGCATGAAAATTACACTTGATGAGGTTTTTTTAACATAGACCCTGTCTTTTATTTTCACTGTTTTATATTTTTAATGACGTTATGCTTTTTTTAAATTGCATTCATATTTACTGATGCTATTTATATATAGTATTATGCTACAGTGATGCACTGGCTTTTTAAAAGTCATGCAAGTACACTAATATCTTAAAAGGGAAAGATTAGGAATGAAGAGCAACCATCAGATCACTTCCAGGCTCAACATCTGAGCTGCACATAATGAGTATTTTTGCCTCTGCTATATCTATTCAGAACAAAGTGCTTTGTCATATCACTGTGGTCAGCTGCATTGTTCAGTTCTCATTGTCTGTACTTGTGCTTAACCTGAGGTCCTCTTTTGTTCAGACCCTCAGCCAGGTCCACAGTGTGTCCCAGCAGCAGGCGATGTTCCCTGGGCAGGCGAGAGCGGCAGCGCCCCTGTGCTCCGGAGGCTGAAACAGAATAGAGAGATGAGAGACTCTCGCATCAGAGCATCGGCACTGATCAACTGCCAAGAAAACTGAGAGCAGTTACAGGAAGTCCTATTGTCATTGCCGTTTTGCACGATGATGAGTTTGTTGAGTAAGCTGCACCTGCAATAAAAATAAATAAAGTCAAAAAGTGATTTCCTTAATGGTTTTTTTTTAACTTCAAAGGAACCAATTCTAAATTTTCATATGTATTGAATTAATACATGGATGCATTACCTTTGTGAACATTTACACAAAAATGTAAATGTTGATCTTGGTCTATACTGAAAAGTTAAAATAAAGACTTGTACCTCTGGATCAAATAAGATCAGTGGGTGGTGGGGCCAGTGGATGTGATGCATGCCTTTGGTGTGGGAGACTTGGGTTCAATTCCACTTTGATACATCAAACAATGTGTCCCTGCGCAACCTGTACATTCTTTGATAAACATAGCAATTGTAAATAACAGGTAATGTAAAACAATTCTTACACATTTGGTGATGTAGAAATGTTTTTTTTTCAAATGCCTTTTAACCCAGATCTACTTCAAATAGGCAGTACTAGTTGCATGTCAAAGGAAATGAAATTCATTCAGCCGTGTTTAATTGCCAACATCATTCTTTTTGGGTTACTGGGTTTCAGCTGATCTAAGTGCAAGTTACAGGATTGTCATGCTACAGAGAATGGATATAAAGTAGCCTGAGCCATAAAAACCTCTTTATTATATTTATACCATTACCCACTTCTCTCCTGAGGTGTCTGTCTTTTAAGTCTTGATCCAGCAGAAGGATGGAGGCTGCCATTTATTTCGGCACATTAAAGCTCTCACACCCAGAGCCCAGAGGTGTTGTTGAGATAAGAGCCTCAGGTGATCTGGGTGCTTCTTCCTGAAAGTATCTTTAAATGCAGAAGGTCGCCTTTTGTTTTCTCACCTCCACACTGATAGTCTATCTATGTGGGTGAATGCATGCATAAAGGAATACACTGCGCCTTCACATCACACTATCTTCCTTTGTTAAAAGCATCTGAAAAGATGAAGTTACTCTCACCTTTGACTCTGACACCATTTTAGTGTCTTCACACGGTTTCACATTATATATTTACTTTATTTAGCTCTTTTTACCAGAGGCGCTGTCTTTTCAGTCTCCAGCATACATTTTTTATTGTTTTGCTCCTCAGTCTCAAAAAAGGTGTTAGCTTTTGGGGGGCAGTAATGTATTCTGCCCCCTTAGTGTTACTGAATCAATACACTGTGTGTGTGTGTGTGTGTGTGTGTGTGTGAGAGAGAGAGCAGGAGATGGAGCTACACAGGTAATAAAAGTAAGAGGAGGTCCTGAAAATGATCTATATTTGACTTTACTGACAGATAAAGGATGTGTTTGCGAGAGACTAGTGATTATGAGTGAACTTTTGCATTAACAAGAGTACAACAGAACACTTCTGTATAGGTTGCTTCAAAATAAAATAAAAAAGCAGTTTTTTTTGTTATAGTTTTACTGCGAACCGTCACATATCAGCTGTGAATCAAGTACTGTCAATAATGTAAATAGTGTGTTTTAATCACACTGTAATTGGCCATTTCTTTTAGACAACCTTGTTTTTAAATAAACCACATGAATTTCTTATTAAAGTGTTTTGCAAACATTTTACAACTATACTGTACTTCAATCCAACTGTAAGGTAGTTTTAATTGAGTATTTTAATTTTCTCTTACTTGCCTATTGTACGTTTTAATTATCTATTTGCATAGCTTTCCTTTGCATATTCATATACATTTAAAAAAATCTTATGAATAATCTCTGATGTATTAAAGTGAATAAAGAGAATAAGGTGGTGAAATTCACACGCTCACTGCCAGGTCAAACGTCCGTTGTTATTTTGGTGAAAGTAACTCAAAAGTAATGCAAAAGTAGTGTAACGCATTACAAGTTAGAGACAGTAATATTGTAATACAACTAACTACTCAAAAATGACAATACCAAGTGATCTATAATATATTACATTTTGGAAGTAACTTGCCCAACAGGCTACTGTTCATTATTAGGCTTAATAATCTGCTGACAATTGTGAAAAAATGTCAATCCCATTTTCTTAAAGTCCAATGTGATGTCTTCAAATGTCTCGTTTTGTCAGTCCAAAACCCAAAGATAGTCAGTTTAATATATGAAACACATTTTGCATCAAAATTAATGATAAAACGATTATCAAAATAGTTGGGAATTATTTTTCCCATCTGTCAAGAATTTACTTATTATGCACAATTCTGTTTTTTGTTTAACATATTTGGATTTAGTAATCCAAACTTTAGTTACAGTTTATTTTAGTGTTTGGTTTTCTGGGCTTCCATACTAAAAAAAACACAAAACAGTGCATTTTATTTGAATCTTAATTTTGGGGGTGGCTGTGAGTCAGGAGCCTAGACTGGTAATGTTTACAATCTGTGGTCAGGAGGTAGCCCACTTCATCCACCAATCATAAGGTTGCAAGTGCAACCCTCCCGTCCACAAAACATGTGGGCAATGTTTTTTGGATTGGGCAAATTTGACGAACAAATTAATTGTTGCTAATGTTTTGCTTCGGATAAATACAGCCATGTACCATTTATTTCTCAGGAACCAAAGCATTTGAGTTAGCCGTCAGACTACTGCACTTCTTCTCCAACCACAGATGGCGCTACAACCAAAACAAACATGTCCCTCCTTCAGACAGGGCCCTTCTTCTCTCTATCCTCGGCCTGGACTGAAAACACACTGGGGCAGGAACTTTGGCCAGTGCTCCAGCGCCAGTTAGCAGTCAGCTAGCTGTTTTCTGTGTTATTTTCATATATTTGTGTGTTTTTTCATATGCAGAGAGATGTGGTTTATTTATTTACTCAGCTGGCTGTCGTTAGTCATCCAGATATCCTTCGTCACTCTAGCAATAGGTAAGTGCATGCTGAGAAATCCCTGCAAGTGCTGGCTAATGTTCGCTTGCTAATGCTAGCGAACCAAGACAGCAGGAAAAGTTGCACCAAAAATGCTAACGGCACGTGTTTTTAGAATGCATACCATTAAGTAAAAGTACAATGATGTATTATGGTCACGTTGTAATATGGTAAAATTATTTTGGGACATGGGGAAGCACTTCTACTGGATGTAAGTTAATGTTTGCTGATGGTTAGCTAGCATTTTGCGTTTCTCTCGTCAGCCCTCTCGCGTTTATCGATTCAAACTAGCTAATCAATCAGTTGATTCCACAGCCTATGACGTAAGCGTCTGGCATGCGGTAATGAGGAAGATGAAGCAGCATCCAGCAGCAGTCTTTAGGGGAAAGAATAAGCTAATGTGCTAGTCGGTATTGCATCAACTCTAACTAGCATTAGCATCGTTGTTTACATTAAATCTAGCAGGTTAGCAACTGGGCAAGCTGGCTACCTGACATACAGTCCGCGTGCCTGTCACATGCAATGCCAACAAGATATTGAGTTTGCTCCAAAACTTGCATATGAAGCGTGAAGTGAATAGTTTGTGTGTCTGTCCACGTTGCCAGTGATTTACCTTGCCACGTAACAACTGCACCTGTCAGGTGTGGCTGCTGACTGTCAAACTCTGTTAGTATAGAGTCACACGCCCTCGTGCCTGGCAGCTCTTTTTGTGTTGCTGTTTGCTCTGCATTAGCAAAAGGCTGGATTAGGAAAAGTGATTTCCATGTTTCCACGAATCACATTAGATTTAATGATGGTACCACTTTAAGGTAGCTTTTATTTATTAATCAACAGACTTACTATGCAATATTGGTCAATTCAAATGAATTAATAAAAACAACTTCTGGTTTTGCCAGGCTGGGAAAATCCTATTGACTGATGTTTTTTTTTCTGCTCCAGCATGACATTTATGGCACATTTAGCTTCTTAGAAAGTGAGATACTCTTGAGCATTTATTCAGTGGAATCATTACTACATAATTACGGAATAGAAAGCGTCAACAAACGCCAAAAAGATTTCTCACATCTTGTCAACAAATAAATGGCTTATAACTGATCTGTGAAGTACTTGGAAATGATTTATTGATTAAGACATAAGATACATTTATAATCCATTTGTAAATAATGCCTTGAAGTGGTACAGACGTGATTCATTACCAATGACCTTTGTCGCCACTCATAAGCTGCTTTGTAACAACAGGCAGCAGGTCACAGTGTGATACTGTAACCGAAACTACAGGAAAGAGCATGTGTAACCCGTGAGTGCATGCCTTCACCCCTACTCTCTTACATTAGTATCCCCATGCAGTATCTTCCCCCCTCTTATCAACTAATACAATTAAGGATAGTATAGGCATCTCATGCTTCATCAGATACAGAGTTTGTTTACTTTTCCTTATTCAATATTGCTTCATTTGAATCCTAACTGTTATATTATGCAGGGGCGTCGGACTGGGAGAGAAAAAGGGGACTGAGTACCCAGGGCCCTTGTGTGAGGAGGGCCCAAAAAAGATGCTAGAATGAATAGCTGTGAATGCGGGGAAGGGCCCGTAGAAAATGCCTTTCTACAGGACCCAGAATTTTGTGCTACGTGTTGTTATGTTATTATGTACCATATTTCATTTAGACTTATCTTATCTGTCTGATCCTCTGGTAAATCCAGCAAGCAGTGATGGTTTAGAAAACGTCTTGTTCATATTCTATTTATTATTTTGAGTTGTCCAATGCTGGGAGGATGAACAAAGTCTATGGCGAGTGTCTGAAAGACAAATATGGTGTTCAAAAGAGCAAGGCGATTTGCTTTCGCTATTCTTTGCTCTCTTTTTCTTTTGACCTGATATCTTTTGGAAAGTGCAGATTGCCATCGAGTGATGAAGCTCTCGGACTCTCATACAGTCTTTTTTGCCGCGTTTGGCCTTCATTCAACATGGGCTCACAACGGTCATGTTGTGCTTTTATTATCTCACTTGACTGAACTGATATTATTTGTCTTTCTTGCTTTGCCTTGGATGTTCACTAGAGAAGGTATTAAAAAAGGTTGGCCTTGAATCTCAGGTCAGAAGTACACTCTTCTTCATTCAGTTAATCTTTGATGCAGATTTTTATTTAAAGTCTCTTAATTACAAATCGGTAACATTTAACATTTAGACGCTTTTGAGAACTACCAATAGATTTGTAGAAACGTGTGGTTATATTACTCGAGGAAAGATAGTGAACGATCGTTTGTCAAGTGTCAGTTTGGTGTGTGATACCAAAACTCAGGTATTGTATCATAACCAGTTAAACAAAAATACCAAAACCATACCAAGCATTACTGTTGACTGTCGTGTGGATAACACTTTCCAGGTAATAATCATAACAAAGCAATGTAAAGCAAATTCTGAAGTTGTCTCTATTGAAATTAACAAATCCCCTTTTATTGTTGACCAGTGTTTGTACATTTTCATTAGTAGTTTTAACCTGTTTTTTTTATTGATTTCCAGCACTGATGTTTGAAACACATCACCTTGGACTTTGAAAAACTGGGATGGACTTTTTCACATTTTTCTGGCATTTTTAAGACCAAACGATCGATTAATCTAGAAAAATAAGAAATAAGTTGATAATAAAAAAGAATTGTTAGTTGCAGCCCTACATCACCTTATCTTTATCTTCACCCAGCTGCTGGCCTCTACTACTTGGCGGAACTAATAGAAGAATACACAGTAGCCACCAGTCGAATAATAAAGTACATGATAATGGTGAGTGAGCGGCCATAGAGTGATGTCATCTTCTTCGTGCATTTTCTTTCAACAACATACTCTAGTAAAATATGTAGTTAACAACACCTGTGTTCTGCTTCACTGACTGTGTGAATGTGTCCAGTTCTCGACAGGTATGCTGGCAGGTCTCTATCTTTTTGAAGGCTTCCCAGTGTTGATGGTGGGAGTCGGCCTCTTCACCAACCTGGTGTACTTCGGTCTCCTGCAGACTTTCCCCTACATACTGCTGAGCTCCCCAAACTTCATCCTCTCCTGTGGTAAGTATACCTGCTTTCTGACCGGAGGGATTTTTGCAGATCCTAGAACATAACGTTCCTAGAACTCTAGAAATTTATTTATTTTCTTGTGTTCCAACTGGACCAATTTGGGGACTATTAAGTTCCTTATACAGTTCCTGTAACTCTTTCAGCTCCTACTTCAAGGATAAGTCTTTTCCATTTCCTGCATAGTGGTGGTTAGATGGCTGTGTTATAATGTTATTATAACAAGAGGTCAGTTCCTAAGGCCATTTGGCCAGTGTGAATGCTTGGGGGGGGTGTAGTTAGTAGAACTGTTTGGAAGTGGACTGTTCCTATTCCTGTTCCTTGGTCAGAAAGAGGCTAAAGACACAATGTTTGTTAGTGACATGTACATCCAATACATTCTCACTCCCATCGTGTAAAATACGGACGCTTGGTCAGGTGCCTTTTGGCGTTGTTATAGAAGCTAAAAGTTTCCTTTTTATCTAAATGCGCTCTACCTAAACGCGCTTGGTCGGGACTTTAGGTGTCATTTTTGATGCAGTTTGGTTAAGGAAAAGATTATGGGTGGTCTTATAAAAGGTACGTTTCTGTGACATGCGGGACAAAAACGGGACAGTTGGGTTTGGGAAAAGAAGAACGGGACAAGAATGGGACAGTAATGTTTAGGAAAAAAGAAAGCGACATTTGGTTTAGGACACGCGAGACACAAAGTCCGGTCTCCGGGTGAAAGTCCTGCGTCGGACTACTCACTTCCGTTGTCGCTCTTAATACTACGTCTTCTTCAAGCGCTGCGTAGCTGCTGCTCCTGGTGCGTTTTAACACACGCTAAAGGGTGCTTTTTGCGTCATATCTGACGCTGACAGCCACTGCCCAAGCGTCCGTATTTTACAAGTTCGGAGTGAGAAGGGGGCTGGTACATCAATGTCTTCCTTTATCTTGTCCTGTTTTACGACATTGTTTCTTTTGCTTTGTCTTCACTCTCCAGTGTTGGTGGTGGTGAACCATTATATGGCCTTCCAGTACTTCGCACAAGAGTATTATCCATTCTCAGAGGTAATTTCATCTCAGATTTATGAAACCATGTACTGTCTTTGATAAAGTGCTTCTTCTTCTTTTTTTTTTAAGAATTGAGGAAAGATTTTCTGCCGTTAGAATTTCTCCTATACTTATCTTATAATCTTCCATTTGGCACCAAGGTGCTGGCTTACTTCACCATCTGCTTGTGGGTGATCCCCTTCGCCTTCTTTGTGTCACTGTCGGCGGGGGAAAATGTGCTTCCGTCCACCATGCAACAAGGAGGTAAACTTATTTTGTCTCTTCAGCTATGTTGTTATTGATTGGTGCATTGGTAGCAGTCGAGGGTTCAGTGTGTTGTTATTGGATTATCTTTATATTGACAAGTTCTTTGAGAAATCAAGGAGATCTCTTGTGCTTATTAAAAACCCATCTTCAAAGCCTATTTTATAATGTCAAAAGTACATTATAATTTAGGAAAAGCCATGTCCATCTTTTACAAGAACATGTCAAGTTCAGCCCATGGACTAATACTAGCCTCTAATCTGATATTAGCCCGGCTTTCTGAAACTTGTTATCTCAGGGTTGTGGGTTTGAGCCCCACATCCTGTGCATTTCTCTTTTTTCATATGACTCTTTATTCCGTGGTTGAGGGTTCAAGCCCCACATTGGGCATATTGCTTTTTTTTTTCTCTCAATGTTGCTGTGGGTATCAGTATAATTTTATTTAATCTTTATATATATCACATTACTGCCAGCCTTTCCTTATTTGGATACTTTTTTTAGATGCATTTGTGACCTTCCAGGTGTCTGTACATTTCTTTAGTATAAAAACAACAGTATACAACAGTATAAGTTGCCCTTCTTCTCTTTTAGATGATGTGGTGTCTAATTACTTCACCAAAGGCAAGAGGGGGAAGAGGTCTGGGATCCTCCTCGTGTTCTCTTTCCTCAAGGAGGCAGTGCTGCCCAGCCGACAGAAAATGTACTGAGGAGCTCAAACCCGGGGGTCAGGGGGTGTGTGAGAGAGTGTATGTGTTGAAGATTAAGGGTAAGCAGGAAAAAAACTTTGGAAATTTGTTTCTGGATGGGACTAAAATGAAACAGTGAACCAAGGTGGGAGAGCACACAAAGAGGACGGACCAATGGACAGAACAGAGCTTCCTGCTGGATGAGCCTACGGGCTTACACAGGCCG
>NC_045751.1:12890583-12902792 GCF_008692095.1 Etheostoma spectabile | reverse complement strand
TTATATTTTTCCTTCTGTCTGTCTGTACTGACTGCCAACATACTAGAGACCTCATTGTGGGGATCTTGTCCATAGCGCAATGCTTTCTTATTGTCATATTGGACTCCTCCATATGTATGTGCAGGGTCTGAAATTAACAACCACCAAACACCTGTATATTTTGACTTTAGCAGATAGATCACGATCAATTTTTCATCTTGAGATTAGATCTGCTGTCATTTGAGTGTTGAAAGTCTCACAATTTTATCTGATTCAATGCACAAAGAAGCATTGAAGACAGGTTACGAGGCAAAATATGATAAAAATATTGAAAACTGTATTTCTCTTGAGATGAAGAAGGTTGGAGATATCTGAAACAGCGTAAAGGTACTTTGTAGGTAAATCCTGATGTTAAAGCTTGGATTTTGATGTGAAATGATCCTTGAAAGGATAAACGTGCTAAAGTGACAAACCAGCTGCAGGAAAACAGGAAAAATACCACAGGAGTACTTCTTAAGTTTTTCTAACAAATGAGATAACGCAGTCTTAAGTTATGGTGTAAGGAAACAAGATATGATATGAATACTCTGCCCTGTTACATCACGTCGATGAAAATGGGTTAAAAGAGCCCTTAGAAAGGATTACTTTAATAATTGAAACCCCCTTAAATTCAAGTAAACAACAATGGTTATCTCCCAGTCTAAATCATTTACATGTGGCCTTGTTTGCTTCTACAGTGTCATTAATCACCAGTGCTGTAGTTTGCAACCTGCGTGTCTTTTTTGGACTATTTTTAAAAATTTCTCAGTAATAAACTGATTTTTGTACATTGATCTTTGAGTTAACCCGACATCAGACAACTAATGAAAACACGTGAAGATTGAGCCTGTGCAACGACTCTTGTTAGCTTAAGTGTGTCTGGGACAAAAGCTGTGGTTTGATCAAAGTACTATAAAAGAGGCCGAAATTCTTTTTAACAATTAGAGTGTGATTCATTGTAGGCTGGTGTACACACAACTGCATAATAAAAGATTTTGTTGAAATAACTTGCAGACTAAATGGTTCTATTCACAGGTTGGTGTTCAAAGACATCATGGAGAGATGTCCTTGCCATTTCAATTTAAATTAGGTTAAGGCATCTATTCAATGTTACATTTTATTAGCAGTATAATGGATTTTCAAACTGTCACACCCTCAGTTTCAGAGAGAGAGAGAGAGAGAGAGAGAGAGAGAGACATTATGTTATCCAAGTCCCATGTGGTTCAGTCACAGTGGGTGCACCAGGTTGTGGCTAGTGTGCACTTTGAACTCCACTGAGATGTTAAGTAAAGGAAAAAGAGAAAACCGCAACACACACACACCTTTGGCCGACAAGCAACAGCTCCCAGTTAACACACATGCTGTTGACAGCTCACCTCTCCTGGATGCCGAGTCAGTTCCCTGGGGGGAGCAGTGAGAGTGCAGGGATACATCGGAGACCGGTGACCCAGTTCACTGAGGTTTTCTCACCTTTCGCTCACCCCTCCGTTCACCCCCCTTATTGGAGGAGCAGCGTCTGGAGTGTGTGGCATTTTTAATTTTGTCACTGTGAGCTGAAGTCGTGGGGTAGCAGGATATTTTGTCAGTCTGCTGTTAAGACTGTTAATACTCATAATGTGAGATTGCACAGGGGACACTGTCAGAATGCTCTATAAAATAGAATAGAATGCTCTATATAATTATTAATCTAATTAAGTCTTACATGTTAATTTCTACATCATTTCATAAAAAAACTATAAAGACATGTTATATCTAATTGTACCATCAAGTTTGGATTTAAAATAACATGAAATATTGCCATACCAGATGAGTTTTAATACATTTCTTAAATACATCTACTAATTTTTGGTCTTGTGGGAGCTCTTCCAGTACAGAGTGCGATGATCAGTAGTGTCCAGGCTCCAGGACCTCAGCCAGGTGCATGGCCACCTCTGTCCAGGGGGAGGTGCTCCGCCCCTGGGGGTATCCTCTGTGCTGGACCTCCACAATGTCCTGTGGCTCAAAGTACCGTGGGGAGGCGATCCTGGAAGGGAATGCTCTGGGAAACAACACCCTCTCGAGGATATCCAGAGGCACGTCAGGGGTGGGGCGACATGTGCTGTCCCATTTGGTGGTGTACTGAGGCCGCCTGCTGCTGCTGTCCCTCCACACCATGACACTGCCTCGGAGGTCCGGCTCTCTGGGGGGTTTCTCTGGCTGGAGGCCCAGGAAGATGTTCCAGGGTCTGGAGGATGAGGCTGGAGGCTGCTTATTGGAGGTGATCTTGTCCTCCAGAGGACCTTCTGGCTGGTGCTTCAATGGGTGCTTGGCATGTTTTGGTTTAGAACTGCTCTGATCTGACGGGAGGCACTGGGTGTGGTACTGGCTCTCCCAGACTCTGGGGGAGAAGTCCTTCAGGAGAGGAAAACCTTTTTTGTTTGCCCATTCTGCCATCTTCTCATCTATAAGTGTCTGAAAATAGAAAAGGAGAAAGTGTAATTAGTTTAGTTAGTTATTAGTTTAGTTAGTTATTAGTATAAGAAGTATGTTAGAAATATGCTGGACATGTCATTAGAGCAACAATAAATACTGATTGACCTCGCACTGATAAAATATGGATTTTACTTTCTTTTTTTTTTACTTATTGGGTACATTTACGTTAATTAAGATTCTTAGGTCTCCTGCACACTGCCTGCGTGGCGTTTTTATTTCGGCCCCCATGTTAACAGGTTAGAGCTTGTACGCTGCCTGCGGGACACGCACGTCTCATGCGCGGCTCGCTAGGAATAGGACGACCTCTATTTATCACGCTGTTGGAAGTGCTTCCAGGCGAAATAGAATATAAAAATTTGTTTCTATGTATAAATGACATTTTGATGTTTGAAAGTCTCTAGGTTTGAACATAAATGCAGATATAAATTTAATTAAAAAAAAAATAATAATTATCAATTTTCAAATATTGCACCTGTCAATATGGAACGAAATATTCTGTAGCCTATTTTGCCGTCAATTCTGCCGACGTTGTTTTTGCAGTTATCAAATCAGTACATAGCCTGGTTAAAGAACACGCTATTTCATTTTATCAATGGAGAACATACATGTGTACAGACACGGCTCACACGTTTCTGGTGTTCAAAGACAAAGAAAACGCCACGCAGCCGCCGCGCAACTGACACGCAACAGAAACGCAACACTGACGCCACGCAGGCAGTGTGTTGGAGGCCTAATACTACCTGAACAATTTAACCTGCACATTGATCAATCTTTTTTTTTTTTTAATAGTTAAGTAAGTAACATTTCAGTCAGCTTTGTGTTTTCCTTATCTAAATCCAAAAACCAATGTTCTGACATGCAAATGTTTCTCTGTTTCTGGCACAGTTTGGGGGCTGTTTCTGCATTGCCCCTAAATGTTGAATGATTGGATTTCCAACTCTATACAATGTGACAGCTTAGATTTTAAAGGGGAGAAGAAGGGGGAATGACATTCAGCAAGAGGCCGCAGGTTGGAATCAAGCCTGCACCCGCTGTGTTGTGGAGTAAACCTCTATCTAGACAGGCGCCTGTTCTACCAACTGAGCTACCCAGGCGCCTGCAGACTAACCTTTTGATTGAGCTTATTCAGTTTGACCATATCCACAAGATCACTGTATAAAGTTTGAACTAGCTCTCTCTCCTGCATTTCTTTTTTCTTATCTGTCTGCCACATGGAGCTTTTCAGATACCTATACAGAAACAAAAGAAGTCTGTTAAAAAATAAGTCAATTAACGGAACTGTCATTTTGGTGTGAATTGCTCTTTTAGCTTGTTACCTTGCCACCTTCCTGTGGCACCAAATGCGGGCCAAATCCAGAGGCGTGTGTCCCATGTTGTCCTGGGCCAAGACATCTGCTCCGGCCTGCAAGAGGATCTCTGTGCAGTCCAGGAGGCCTTCAGAGGCAGCCAGGTGCAGCGGGCTCGTGCCTGAATCTGTGGTACTGTTAATAACAGAAAACAATATTTTCAAAAACTTCCTAACTTTATCATCATTATCTTCGGTGGCATCATCATTGTAGCTGTTATCATCACCACCACCACCATTTGTCATCACAATCATCATCATTACACTCATTATCCCTTGCAACTGCAGCTTTAAACTTTCACCATCGTCTCATTGTAATCATAATTTAACTTTTCGCACTCTGCAGTGTTTTTAATTCTAAGCTTCTCTCTTAAATGCTTTACTTTGATAATAGAAGAAGCATGCAACAGCTGAGGGCCACCGGATCCAGCTGACAGAATTTATACATAAACCCATATTAGAAAATAAAGCTGCCAAAACAGAAAACCTGCACAAAGTTATTACACAAAAATAAAGTATCTACATGTTGACGTCAGCCTCGTGCTCCAGCAGGTATTTGAGGCAGGAGGAGGTGTTGGGGGAGCTCCGGGAGGACAGGACCATGTGAACAGGCCGGCGACCATGGAGATCACTGCCATTGATCCACTCTTGCCTGGACTCCACCAGGAGCCGAACAGTAGCCAGCTGGCCGTAAAGGCAGGCCATGTGAAGAGCTGACAGACCCTGGAGGATGAAGCACAAGTTTTGTGGTATGTATGCCTTCTCAATGGCATGGCTTGCTGGGATACTTAATTGAAGTGTGGGCCATCATTACTTCTTACACCTGTGTTTCCTGCTATTTAAAGCAACGAAGGTGCCCATGTGGAAACTGAGTACATTCAGTAATGTGCTGTTCAAGGTATGTGTTCAGTCGAATTGGCACCTGTGTTAAACTGTGTGGGAAATGTAAAATTGCACAGTATGTAATTTTTGTGGAATTTGGTAATTTTCTGGCTTTACATCTGTACAAAGTAACATTTGTTATTGCCCTACCAATTTCTACCTAAAAACGCTAACAGTAACTGGCAATGTATTTGATTATTTCCATTTAGTGAAAGTGTGTGCTTTTAATGAAATACAGTTTTAGAGGGAATATTGACAGGGCAACCATTTCTTTGAAAGCAGGAGCTACTTTACAGATTAAGGTTTACCCTTCGTTTTATTGGATTTTAATTTTTTACTTACACCCGCAACAGTAAAAACCCATTCTGGCCTACAGAATAACACATATAACACAACACAATTATCATATCAATACTCTCTCCGTCAGTGAGACATTTATACTCAACTATTGAATACAGACTTCTTTTTTAAAACTTTATTGGTGTATATTTATGTGGTGGTATTTGTAAATGGTTGGAGTATGGATACTTTATTCCAACACTGCAATCCCCGCTGTACGATACTCTTTATGTCACAGGAGTGGACAACCTTCTACAGTACCCCATGCTGTTGATGAGCCTACCTGTCTGCTCACACTGCTATCCAGCTTCTCTGGGCTCCCTACAACAGCTGGAAACACGATCCTGTCTGGGGGAGCTTTGTGGACAAGTTTTCTGCAAAATGAAACCATTTAGAAAAATATACTGAACTAGGGTTGTAAATGCTTGGCAATTAATACCATAAAGCACGAGAAAGATTTAAGTGAACTTGCACCAAACTGGAAAATGACGAAACATGGCCAGCCTAGAGTCATGTAATGTTTACAATTGCCTATATAACTAAAGCGCTTCAAGCAGCTAGCTTGACTAATGCGTTCAGGCTTATATTAAAGCGCAGAAAAACAACCTATAAACTTACATATTGTTGACGTTATTTAATATTTACCTATTTTTACATTTCCCACGTCTCCGTTTTCCGGATTTGTTGACAGGTTCCATGGTTGCTGTGGAAACGTGGTAACCAGGAAACAAACTTTGATTTACGACAACTCAGTCACAAGAAAATAATGAAACTGTAAAAAGTAAAAGTGTGAGATACTGTACTGAGTACTGACCCTCTCTACGGTATATAGACCAATATATCTGATTTGATAATCTGAAGCGAGGTAATTTCTTCTTTTATGGTATCTCAATAAAATACCTTGAGGCGAACGAAGCGCCACCTGTTGGCATTAGTAAAAAGTGTCGTGTTAGTGGTACTGAGTAATTTAGACATTCATATAATTTTGGAGTAATGCATGGCATCCTCGGTTGCTGCTTTTATTTGTCATTATTCTACAATTCAGGTTTAGTGGCTGAAAGTAGTTTTAGCCTTGAATGTGGGTAAACAACAACACGCATGCGCAAAGCTGAGCGCCTTTTGCCCAGCTGCAATTTGATTGGCTCTATTTGCCAAGTACTGTTTACGTCATGTGCTTGGAAACATTTTTTAAACCATAAACGATGTGTTTTATCCTATTTCTTTAACTGTATATGGGACTATCTTTATAGCCCACCTCTAAAAAGCTGCCTTTTGAAAAAACAACAACCTTGAGATTAAACACCTTGGTGCCCATGGACATTGTTTGGTGTGTACCACCATAGACGTAATCAGATTCAACGTAGAATGGTTCTCCAGAGGAGAAAAATGGCTAACGCTAACAGCTAAACCAACGTTACCGCGTCAACTTTGGGGTTGTTTGGAGTTAAGTTTACTTGGTCAAGAACAGACTCTCAGGATCTCAAGCATCTTTCTGAGAAGATTACAAAAACATGAAAGAAGCAGCACAACGTGGTAAAATTGGGTTTAACTACCCAAATAAAACAGCAATTGAGGAGTAGGCTACAGGTATGTGTTCAGTCGAATTGGCACCTGTGTTAAACTGTGTGGGCAATGTAAAATTGCACAGTATGTAATTTTTGTGGAATTTGGTAATTTTCTGGTTTTACATCTGTACAAAGTAACATTTGTTATTGCCCTACCAATTTCTACCTAAAAACGCCAATGGAAATTCAGATATTGGACAGATATGTTTGAGTAGTAAGGAAAGTATCCTATTACATTCTCATTTCTGAATTCTGTACTCTAATGATAGAACACCTCCAATAATATTTATTTGGTGTCTACTTTGTCTTTTTTCCTTCTCTATCTCTTTTTAAAAATTGTAACTGAAAAACTTCTTATTTTAACCTCACTTTTGATCTACCTAAGCGAACGTGGGGCTGCAGATGCTCAAATCCGAAAAGAAAATGTGGCAAAAAGATCATAATCTGAAGTGATCAGCCATAAGAACATTTTTATTCAGCAGCCACAGTCATGTTTCGTAGATACAGCCTTCATCAGCATGTACTTGTTAGCTGTTCTTCCATCTCTTGAATACAAGTCAAAAATAAAAGTCCAGAGCATATTCAATAACCTGTTGAGTCAATGTAATAGCTTGTGACAGATATGGGCAGAAGAGTGGCTGCAGGCATGGCAGAAATGGATACTCCCACCTTCCCATGTAGAGTCCATAGCTCCCTCCTCATACATACCTGGTGTGTTTGGATTGACAGTGCATTAGGATTGGCCTGAGTAAAGCAGATCAATGCTGTGGAGGCCACAGAGAGTTCTGTATGTTCCACTGCAGCCCCGACCTGCTGCCACGCGAGAGGCCGATATGTCTCTGTGGGGCTGAGGGGTCGATGGGCTCTTTTGAGCTGCAGGCTTTTCTGATCCCTGCTATTGACCACTTGACCCAGGCCCTGACTTAACTGAGTGTGGGCCACATGTGCACTGTGGAGAACAACGTGTGTCAAGGCAAACTATAGAGATACTATAGTTTGAGTTTAGTGTGGCTTGGGTTTACAGTATTGACATTTTAGCAAATGACACTAGTCAGAATTTAGGGGATTCATTATTTATCGTAAGGCTGTCTAATGTTTTGGTGTCGTTGTTTATTTATTTTAATACATTTGCTCAATTGTCTGTGAGATGGTCCTAGAGAACAGAAAATCTAGCCACACACTGTTTCTAAAATGAAACTTTAAATTGTACCCATTTTATCTATGCAACATCAAACTTCCTTAACCCAGTTTTAAATTATGAAATTAAATTATCCCTCTTACTATTTAAAGTTGCCTTCCTTTTTTTCTAATTTTTCACTGAAAATACCTATTATTACATTACTCCATTACACCAAAATAAAGCAAAAACATAAAAAAAGGAATAAAATAAAAAGGAACAAATGAGAAACCAGAAATCTGACTACTAGTGGTGATGGAAACATTGACAGTTACAACAACCACCACCATCATCACTTTCCTCATCATCACAATGAATGAACATAGTTTTCTTTATTTTTTTGTTTGTCAAAAATCTTTAACCTCTATGTCCACATTCTAGCTTTTTTTTTTTTTTTTTTTTTTTTTTTTTTTACAAATGTTCACTCTATGCTATCAAAAATACAGTATAATTCTCCTATTTCAGTTAACTGGCTTAAAATTCAATCCTGCAGCTTTTGTGCAGCAATATATCATCATTCAGCTGTTTAATTTATGACTTTCCCTTTTTATCATGTCATTCTCTGTCACTCAAAGCTGAAAAGGTCCGGTGGAGGGATCAAGGACGGGCCATGAACTCCTGGCTTTCTGCTCCAAACTCCCCCCAGAGCCTTCGCCTTCATCACAACACTGCCACATTGCTACTTCAATGACACGCGTGGGCAGAAAGAGTGAGTACAAGTAAACCGGGTGCGTGCACGTGTACAGTCCTTGTGTGTGCCTTTGCCTGTGAGTGTATATGGGTTAATCGTAAGAGCACGGCCCCACTGCGGCCTCAGCGACTTCCTTTGACCTCGGTCACATGTCAAGGAGGCGGTACGGTGTCTTTGGTGTAGAGCTCTTTCATGTTTGACTTTCAGCACAAGTCCCTGGACGACGACCCCTGACACAACCTCTTACTTCCAACAGTTGAGTGTGTGAACGTGTGTGTGTGTGTGTGTGTGTGTGTGTGTGTGTGAGTGTGCGTGCGTGTGTGTCTTTGATTGTCCACGTACTGCCAAATTCAGTCAGTGTGATAGTGGATCCTCCTCTTAAAAGCTTTCTGCCATATGATGTTCGTAGCCTATAGTTTGCAAGAAATGTAGATTAGAGTAACTAATTATGTGAGTGTTTTTACTCTAAGTTCAAAGATTGAACTTCTAAATGTATCTGTCTTACTCTGAAATGCTCATTGCATTAAAACAAAAGTGTGTGTGTGTGTGTGTGCGCGTGTGTGTGCGCGTGTTTGTGTGCGTGTGCGTGTGTGTGTGTGTGTGTGTGTTTTTTGTGTGTGTGCATGCCTGCTACATCACATCCAGTTGGTTCAGAGCTGATTAGCAATGGGCCGAATGAGCTGTCTAAACCGGCTTAGGGCAAGGGTGAAATTGAGATCATGTCCCAGGAGCCATAGAGGGACTCTCCCATTGGTCCGTCATCCCAACTTGGTATCATGACTTGGTGTACGTTACTTAACTTTGTCAACACGCCACTTTCCTGAAGCCAAGTGGCGTGTTAACGGTACGCATTTTGAGCTATCCATGTGGATGTCTACGCTGTGTCGCTCCTTCTGTTTTGGTTTAACAGGTCTCAGTGCGCATGTGATGGAAATAATCCATTCAGTGTTGTTTGTTCTATAAATCATTTTTTTTGTTAAGTTTAAAATCTTATCCGTCCGTTTGGGGTTATTCATTTCATTTTTTAAAGATATTGTTCCCTTTATTTGACCCTTTTATTGACAGTAGTAAACCAGGGACATTGGCTACTGAGAGACACTCGGTTTAGGTTTTTGTCGGGACTTAGCTTCACTCTATGGGGTCTTTACTGCTCTGTGTGTTTGGAAAATGCTCTTCACTCTTGATCTGATTTAAGCGCTATCGAAGTATAACTTTAATGTTAAAATTAAAATAGTCGGTCCATATCTGCTGCTGCCTTTTAGAGACAGAAAACTGTTTAACAAGTGGTTTCTTATGGAAAAGATATTTGAGCGAGAAAGTTAGTTATTTAGTGAGTTTCTAGAAGAGACTAAAGTGATGGAGGGCAAAAGCTGTAAGAAAGTGATTGAGCAGAGAAACAAAAAGGGAGACTGTGGAAAAGAGAGAGAATGAGGAGATAAGGAGTAGACACCAGAGTGAACACACAACCTTGATATGCCTTCATATTTGATGAGCCACCTTACAGGGACCCTGTGCCCCTGGGGCTTCTGAACTCTGCTTGTGTAAGTGCGCTGATGCCTTCACTTTCCTCCTTCTACCTCCTCCCTCTCTCTTCTTATCCTCTTCTGGTCCACCTCCCTCTTTTTGCTTCCCCATCCTTTTGCCTTTTACTCCATCACCAAGCTCCTCCCATCTCTTTTCCCTTTTTCCTCCTCTTTTCTTTCTCTTTCTCTCTCTCTCTCTCTCTCTGTGCCTCAGGCTCAGCCAGGCGGCAGCGCGCTAATGCACCATGGCACATTCTGCAGCTCTAAGTCACAATGCGACCAGGCTTTGCGCAGTGACCGCACGGCGACCTCACTCAGTAGCGCCGCACACAGGCACAGTGCTGTACCAGGGCCTGTTTAGGGCAAGGACTGAGGTTATGGATGGGTGGGGGATGATGGGATGAAGGAGAGGAGACAAAGCAGATGAATTAGGAGCTTATGTGTGCAGTTATAGCACGTGGAGCGCGCAACATGACAAACGCCTCTGTGACCAGATCGATCTGTAAGTCATGTATGTAGTGTCTTATATGGCGGAAAGCACATTTCTGAACAGCTGAGCCACTGGACATCTAGAGTCTCTACGATTATTGAAGGTGTTGCTCCTTTAATCCTTGCTGAGAGAGGAGGAAGGAAAGGAATGTTTTTTTTTCTTCTCTCTCCTGTCCTTTTCCGATGCCATGCTTTTTCATCCCTGAGGTCCTGACAGACATCCTGCCATCACACCTTCCCATGATCCCAAGCTTTTTTCCACATCTTTTAATCCTCACAGTTCAGCAGAAACAACCAGAGGGAAGAAGAAGAAAAAACATGTTAAAGGACTGAGATAGTGAGAAGACGAAATACCAGTTTTTAGGCTGCCCAATAGGACACACTGTTGTGGTGTGGGAAGTGAGGACCCAAATGCAGAGACAGACCGGTAGGCAGGAGAGTAATATGTAGAAAATTTAATAGCAAAAAAAGTCCAAACAAGAACAGGGATCCAATAATACAAAAACAAAGTTCAAAAATTGAAAATTTCAAAAAGTCCAAGGAAAAAACAAAGAAAACCAAAAACAGGAACAAAGACACTGGGAAGACGGATCACAGGGAGGATACAAATGAAGAACGTACCGACAGGGACACCCCATGACGGACACGCAGACGGACTAAACGATCTGACTTGCGACAAAGGGAGCACAGACGCTAAATACACAGAGTAATGAGATAATGAGAGGCAGGTGACAAGAGGGCTGGGAAACCGGTGGATAAAATCAGGTAATCACAAGAGCGGGAAAACCAAGGAAGTAAAACTAAAGGCAAGACGAGACAGAGACCAGACTTCAAAATAAAACAGGAAACAGAACATACAGACACTAAATGGGAGAACACGTCAAGAAAAACAAGACCAAAAACACCACACAATAATCACAAGACATGACAGAACCAGGCTGAGAAGTAAACACAGGAAAACAAACTTCCATAATAAAAAAAAAACAAAAAAAAAAAACATAACACACACTTTACTGCGAATTAAACTGAGATGTCAGGGTTTCAATCTCCACCATGTTGTAAATAGTAGGGGCGAGGCCTTAAAACCGAGAATATATCTGGGCATGATATTTAAATTACGACAGCTTCCAGCCGCTGCATTTATCAATGTAAGACTATTCTTACGCTCTTATTAGTGTGATGCAAACGTTTAACAAATCCCACGTGAAGCCTGCCCTAAGAAGATTTCTGCACTCATATCTGCGCTGGTTTCTACGTTAGGTTGAGAAATAAGTGCCAATGTGTGTATATTGTTTGCCTAAGCATGGGAAGAGATAGCAGAACTCAATCTAGTTCATGGCGGACCTGTCCCGTTTTATTTCTTTTTAGGTTGGGCTTACTCTCAAGAACACAGCAAGACTTCTCAAACCTTAGGAGGATGTAGTCCATCTGGCGGTTGTCACATCTTCCAAGCTGGCCTGCTATAGGCTGTACTCTAACATCAAGCATCAATTTTTTGTAATTTGTCCCGTAATCTTTAACAGATGTTTGAGTAAACCAGATACTTACAAGTAGAAGTCTGTTCAGTGCAAGTTACTTGTTTAGCAAGGTAACTAGTTTAAAAAAGTAACTAGTTTAACTTGACATACAATATAACTGCCTCCAGATCTATAGGAATAATTATAAATTAGCATGACCTGTCGAGAGAATTTGAGATGAGACTCCCACC
>NC_045751.1:12890195-12890573 GCF_008692095.1 Etheostoma spectabile | reverse complement strand
TGGGGACTGTCGCACTGTAACATAGCTGCTGTATACCTCATAGACCCTATGACTGCCTGGACAATTCAGAAATGCATAGTTCAGCTGAAAATACTTAAAGCAAATGTCAATAAAAATGATTTTCACCATTTTCAATCCAATCCACTTTATTTGTATAGCACATTTTACAAACGCAAAGTTACCAAAGTGCTGCACAGAAAACTCAAACATACAACACAATTAATGTCAAATATTGTAAAAACAAAATAAGAGCATCGGGTTAAAAAAAAATAAAACATAGATAAAATGAATACATACTCAAATACAGTAAAACAATAAGAGACATCAGAGGATCAAACAATAAGTGTGGAGTTAAAATGGAGTTAAAAGCCAAAGAAT
>NC_045751.1:12884026-12890185 GCF_008692095.1 Etheostoma spectabile | reverse complement strand
CTTAAGACGAGACTTAAAACACTCACACCCCCAACAGCCCCAACAGTGTGTTGGGGCTGTTGGGACATGGAGGGGCGGAGCGTTCCAGAGTTTAGTTCCAACCACAGAAAAGGCCCTGTCCCCCCGAGTTTTAAGTCTTGTCTTGGTGACCACAAGCACTTTCTAATAATTGTCTAATTGGACAAGGTATTTTGGTATTTATTTTTGTACCTTTATTTATCCAGGGAAGGTTCACTAAGAGGCAGCCTCTCTTTTGCAGGAACTGATCACTGATCCTGATCGCTTTCACACAGTTACACATCCACACCTGGAATCTGCCCGGTACAACCACTGGAGTGGTTAGGGTTAATGGCCTTGCTCAAGGGCTCCTCAGTGGTGGTAATGAGGGAGGGACTTTCACTTTCCCCACCCAGATTTTATCCTGTCAGTCTGGGGATTGAACAAGCTTCTTCTTTAGCCTTTAGTCCACCACTGCCACTACTTGAATAACATGTTAAATCACAGGTTTCTCAATTTCTATGAAGCCCATATTATATGTTGTCATGTTAATCCAATACATCAAGTCTTAAATTGTAAAATTGTAAAATCAGATTCCTGCAGCAATTTTCCAGAAGCTCAGAGGTTAAATGGTCCATTTTTGTGGTCTACTTGATGAACAAAAGAACTAAAAAGACAAAGCTTGAATGAGAATAAAATGTTTGATTTATTATTTTATTTAAAAAAAACTGTGTCCAGGGTTTACTGACATTTACGTCATTAGTTACAACTTAATAACCCTGAATTATAAAGTGCCACCCAGGTTTTAAAATAGAACGTTGTAAGGTGATATGAATGCTTTGCTAATTTACAATGTTTAGGGGTAATATCCTCAAAAGGTGTGATACATGATGCGATACGCTGAGTTTATTTCTGGGCTTTTTTGCCTTTTATTTGTAAGTTGTGAGAAGACAGGAAACAAGTAAAAAGAGAGAGGAAGGGAATGATGTGCAACGTACTGTAAGTTTTCCAGGCCAGATGTGCACTAGGGGGTTCAGTCACAGTATAAGGTTTCATCGTACACCACCCTGCCATCAGAGCACCTCCAGTACTTTGATTTGAAAGCATGTAATAAGTAATTAGATTATATAGTAGTGACCTTCAGAACAGCAACCTTCATAAGAAAATGACTTCACCACATGAATTAGGGTTAGGCAATATATTGATATTATATCGACATCGTGACAGTCCAGATACCGTCTTAAATTTTGGATATTGTAATATTGTAATATGGCTTAAATTGAGTCTTTTCCTGGCTTTTAAGGCTGCATTACAGTAAAGTGATGTAATTCTTCTAAACTTACCAGACTGATCTAGCTGTTCTAGTATTTGCCTTTAACCACTTATCCATTATATCCACATTATTGATGATTATTTATCTAAAATATTTTGTTAAAGCACCAAATGTCAACCCTACAATATAGTAGCTATATCGGCATTGAGGTATTTGGTCAATAATATCGTGATAGCTGATTTTCTTCATTTCGCCCAGCCCTAGCGCAAACCTTCTGAACTTTGCTGTGACCTCAGAGTTTACTGGTTCAGCTGCTGTGTGAACTCACACTCTGGTTGTGTGTAAAGCTGCAAAGATCACCCGCTCACCCAACGCCATTAACAAGGTCAGATTTACACATATCCAATCCTTTTCTGTCAGGAGATTGCACTTGAACAGCAGCAGTTATCATCTCTGCTTTGCACTATTAACCTGCAGATGAACATCAAGCTTTGAGAGGCAAACTGAAACACAACCACCATGACATGCGCTATAGCGTGCGTGTGTGTGTGTGCGTTTGTGTGAGTGAGTGATCGCTTTCCCTTTTCACGTATGTGTGTTGCAACTGACATTGTGACCCTTTTTAAAATGGTGGTCTCTCCTCTTCTATCCAGGTCACGGAGCATTGGCTCGTCCCGGTTCATCAGCAGGGCAACGCACCACAAAAGCCATTGTTCTCGTGTCACACATCCTGCTTATATTCATAAAATGTAGTGTTAGTAGAGACAACTTAAACATGCTAATGCCATTGGGAGAGCGATACCACAACAGCTTTGGGACAGTCAGCCACTTTATAATGTGTATACTGTGCCTAGATAAACATGATACGACAGGAAATTAAAAATGCACACACCAAGGCTAAAAAGTGTTTGCCTAAGGTTTTTCATCTTTCCAATTTAAGTGCTTGTATTGTACTGCGATTATGAAGCTGGGTTGCTGGATTTAGACCAAAATAACTCAAAAAAGCAGGGGGGTGGGTTGGGATTTGAGTGGAGGGAGGTTTGTCCTTCAAACACATGAATAGACAGCTGATCCGATGATCTTCCCCCTAAAAAACTAGCAATGCTCTGACAGTTACTTTGCTCTCCAGAGACATACAGCAGCCACACTCGCCTAATTACCACCTTAAATAATCCAGCATTATGGCAGCTACATGAGAAACATTGAAATCCATTTGGACCGACAAGACTAATAGGATGTAGCCTCATACCTTGTGTATAGCATGTTGATCACTGTATTATTGATGCGAGATATGCTGACTGTTTTATGAAACTCGGCTCAAACTGAAATAGACCTAAACCTAACCCCAAAGACTTTAAATGCTTAATTACCACGTGAATCAAAACACAAGATTTGATAATTAATTGGGTTCCTGGTTGTAAGTAAGTGATTAGGTAAAAGAAAAGTAGTTAATTTATCATAGTATTTTAAAAGGTTAAAAATCGTTCATCAAAATGTTGACTTTTTGGGGAGGAAAAAAGACGGCACTTTTTTTTTTTTAGCTTGAGAGGGAGCATTCTTTTCTTCTATTAAGTTGATTATGAAAAGGGTTCATTAGTTCAAGAAGTTGGAGAGAATTACCTATTCAACAGATGTAAAAATCAACAGTGTTGAGGTTAAAATGCTGATTTGGGCTGCAGAACAACAAGGACACTAGTTCAACCAAAGTTCTCTCATTCAAAAAGAACTCAAATGAAGCTTTTTAAAAATGTAAAACCTGAGATAAATTCAAACTAATGTCCCTCTACAGACTCAATTTGACTCAGTTTGAATGCAGTGAAAGGTTTATTTGTGATTGCTAATGTTTTCACCCCTTTTACCTGGAAGATGTTTTGATGGAGCACTACAAATATAGCTGCGAAACATCTCCACTGTATTATAATAAGACTCTCTTTTAGTTTTATATAGATATTTTGTACATTTTTGATGCAAGACCCATAGTGCAACATCTCTGTTAAAATATACAGTACTTAAAGCTGCATTTACTGCAGGGCAAACAAGCTGTTAATAAAACACTGACATATTTCCATATTGTAAAGTAGATAGGACAATCGTGTTGGTAAACTGTTACATCCAGTAGACACAGAGCAGCATCCAGTTGGACCCGTGTTTCTGGCAACCTGACGATTCCAATCCAACATCCCCTTTTCTTTTAGCTCTGTTTTGTATCCACCAACACCTGAGGGAAATTTCTGGCGCTTTAGCTGCTGAATGCTCCACTATGTTTACCAGCTATTTGCTAACTTTGCCTGTCTGCTGTTTGTTGTTGATGTAAACTGCTGCCTGCTCAGAGTGGTGACAGTGACTCAGATGCAGTAAGAAGAAGCAATCCCATTTGTTATTTCCGCAATCGCACATAATATAAGTCTGTGAATGTGTGTGTCTGTTGGCTTTGTGTGTGTGTGTGATCCTCATCTCCCCTGGCATCCCCCACAGTGCCAAAACTAAGGTCTGCCACCCTTCCTGTCCATCTCTTCTTACCTGGGGTACAGGGTAAGGCACAGAGTAGCAGATGTTGATCTCGTCTGGCATGTTTGGGCTCTCCCTGCATTTTCAGACACCTACTGTGCTGTGTTAGTCTGCTCTTACAGCTAATGTGTGTGGGTTTTTGTATCTGTGACAACGGCAGATGTGTTTTTTTTTTAACCCATCCATACAGTTGTTTCCTTGTTGTCATTCATATACTGTATATACGTGTGTGTGTGTGTGTGTGTGTGTGTGTGTGTGTGTGTGTGTGTGTGTGTGTGTGTGTGTGTGTGTGTGTGTGTGTGTGTGTGTGTGTGTGTGTGTGTGTGTGTGTGTGTGTGTGTGTGTGTGTGTGTGTGTGTGTGTGTGTGTGTGTGTGTGTGTGTGTGTGTTCCCTTGTGTTTAAAAAAAACGTGTGGATTCAATACATGTACGCCTTCGAGCGTTGATCTGTCTATCTTCATCAAGTGTTGACGTTCAAGTGTTGCATCTCTGGGTTGGGTTAAGGTATCTCCACGTTTGACCTGGGGTCGCCTTAACCATTGTGATTGAAGTGTGAAAAGAAATCTGTGAGCGTAAGAAATGAGGGTTAAATCACACTTCGGACCAGAGTCTGGCTCCTCTGGTTACCAGGTGTCCTCTCACCTCAGATAATTTTTCAGGAGAGGAAAGCAGATCCTGAGAGGACTCCAGGAGTTTTAAAAGAAGTGTAAAATACCTTGGAGGCATTCAGAGGTCATCTGCATGAAAAGGCAGAAGGAAACCCCTCCACATATGCAAATATAAATACATATACAGACAATTGAGGTTGACATACTGCATGACAACATGGAAGTAGACATGTACAATGCTCTTAGTGGGATTCATTGAGGATAATGCTGACTGCAGATTGTCTTTCAGGTAAAGAAAAAGGACTTGTCTGTTTACTTGTTAGTTTCTGATCTCCAATTCACATATTTGAGCATAGGTGCAGAAAAAGCTAAAAAAGTAAAGAGTAACTTCACACCAGGCTGAAAAGCAGTGTTTTTATTGCCTTCTCTGGTTTAATGTTTTAAGTATGTAGCAACTCTGTTGGCAGAACCTCTCTGCTGCTGCATAATACAACATATTCAATCAGTACCGATTGTTATGTTTTAGGGGTCACCAGAAAAAACACAAACCTTTATTCCTGAAGCCATTACTAATTGTAAACAGAAAGAGGTAATTAATTGCATGAGAACTAGTATTTTAAATATTGTTGGTGCTATAAAGTTCTCATCACTAATGGCTCAATATGCAGACATTTGGATAAGGCATACAGATGGTAGTATCTTCCTCCTCTTCGTCTAACTGCTACCCGTCGGCAGCTGCCGAGGAACTGCATGCTTTTATATCACTGCGATAGTGCTCTTAGGCAGTGAGAGGAAATGACATCTCACCTCACCCACACAGGCAACACAGGCTTTTAAAAACCTCTGAGGTCCTTCCCTCAGCTGTGTCCTCACCCATTATACACCGCCAGCCAAAGAGCCACGCTCCTTGCTCTGCTCTGACCTAATGGGCTGTGAAGCAGCGAAGGGAGGGAGGGGGGGGGGACTATCTCTCACCTCTATCTGTTTCTTTCTTCCTCCGCATGTGTGTCTTTCCCTATTTTTGGTTTGATTACTGTAGTTCATTCGCTAAAAACACCAAAAACATGTATTCCTTTTAGTGCTAGATCTGGGATTGAGCACTACCTCTGCAGTACTTTTGTTGTTGTTGAATTTGCTGGTCTACATACAGAACCTAGAAACTGAATTTACATATAGATGCTTATTCCAGGACCCTAGAGCTTTGTGCCCCAAATCATAGTAGATGCAAGGAGGAAACGATTTCGAAATATCAAGATTTAATTTCTACCTATGCTACAGCTGCCAGTTTCAGATTAAATCAAGATTTACACATGCACACACACACTGGAATGAAGGTTTATGTTTGCAGATCAGATATCTAGCTGTTTGCACAGTTAAAGTGCTCAATAACCCAAGGGAGAGAGCTGAGGATAACAGCGAGATAGAAAGAAAGATTATAAAGACAAGGGAGTAGAAGAAGGATTCACTTACCATGTTTTCATTAATCCACCTCTTGTTATTGTGTCCCTGTTCTTTAATACTACTCTAGAGGTAAAATTGGTCAGTGTCAGACACTACAGTGTCAGTCTCAATAGTTCTTTTTTTTTAAATCTGATTCCCGCCCCCTCTATTGATCCCCAGGACTTAATTATTCCACTGCATGTCTGAAATTGTGTAACTGGACTTTGGAAAGATTGTTTGACTCTTGGATCCAGAGTGTAAAAGGAATTTGCCTTTTCTGATTTTTGTGTGGGTGTAGTCACACACACACACACACACACACACACACACACA
>NC_045751.1:12872828-12884016 GCF_008692095.1 Etheostoma spectabile | reverse complement strand
ACACACACACACACACACACACACACACACACACACGGTGAATTCTATGCTGTAGACCTCCATTTCAGTCAAGAGTTTTGTTTTTGTTTTTTGACATCTCCCTGACTTGGATCAGTCTTAGTCTTGCCCACAGCTGGGTGGCTGGCAGTACTGTTCTCTATGCTGTCAAAAGGATTGTATGGCCCAACATGTTTGCATGCATGATGGTTTTTGACAACTTATAGGCAAAAATTTGTTATTTTTGTCTGTTGATTAGGGGGTACTTTAGGAAGACCGATGTGTGGCTCAAAACAGGCTTGCAGAAAGAACCACATACCGTATCTGATTATGCTTACAAACTCCTCGTTTGTACACACACTGATTATTAACTACTCTTTAATCTTAACTAAGACTCAATTTGCACTGGTCTTTAAGCTTTGACTTCACTTTAAAGTCCAGGTTGTGTGTGTGTTTAAAGTTATTTTAACCTTGTTAATGTGATCTTACGCAGCTCAGCCATGTTGACGCTATACATGTAGGCCCAGTTTCTTTATAGTCCACCACTGGCATCTGACTTAAACCTGTCCAGACTGGTGCTCTACGATGGACTGTCAGTAAGTCAGAAACAGAAGCTTTGTTACGACAGCTGTACATCACTGTCACGGATTTGAGGAGTTGACCTTACACAACCAACCAGATTCCATAAACTGGATTCAGGTTAGCAGGGATGCAGGGATGCAGGGAGAAGCCCTTTAGTGGCCTTAAAATCACAAACTGCATTCATAGAAGTCAGCCTTTCCCCTCCTATTTTTTTCAGCTGGCTTGGCAGAGTGGCATCATTAGACTGCTCAGTCTAGAAAGAGATCTCATGATGGATGATAGGACTGAAAGCTTGTTTGTCCGCAGGCCACCAAACAGCAGCTCCTCAGGAGCTGGTCAGAGTTCAAGGGTGACGCCCTGCCAAAGGAGCCCCCTCAAATTGTCCTGTTTTGTGAGACATCCGCAGGCTAAAATGACCCAACAGCGCTTGATGCGTTTGCTGCCTGGCACATAAGTGATCTGAAAACTCTGAGCTATTTTTGCTGATGTTAATTTGCTCTGTGTTAGGGCCTCGGTTCACAGCTCGGTCAGCCTTCTCTGATACTATATTCCCGTTTGTTTCAGTAAAGGTTCTCCCGTCACATCGCATTTAGGTCGAGATGCCTGTGAACTGTGAATGCACCGCACACAGGGACCCGACCACGCTGAAGCTTCTGGGTCCTAGAGTCTCTCGGGTTCAGGCAGGATCTCCCCATGTTTATGGTGTTAGTAATTTAGTAAGTGTATCTGTAGGATGAATGTGCTGAATGAAGAGTTGAAATATTGAAGGTATTTCTTTTTTTATCTTTGCATTTTCTTTCTTTTTATTTTTGCATCTGAAGGGAAATTTAATGCAATCAACTTTGAAATTCCACTTGATTAAATAGCCTCTAAAAAGGTTGACATTTTTACATTTTTCATTACAATTATTAAAATATTAACTGTTACATGCGTGAAATACATGAATTTAATTTGATCTTCAATTTTTTTTTAATACAATTGTTATAATTTCTTTTTAAGCAAATAGGGTTTAACCCCAAAAAGTAGTATTTGTAAATATAAGGTATTTTTTTAAGATGCCATTTTGATGTCGAAAAATGTGACTTTAAATTGTCATTTGTGGAAAAAGTAGGCCATTTTTAAAATTGCATTTTAAAATAAATAAAAATTCACAATTGTTATAGTATCAGAATAAATTACTGTATTTGTAAGAGTTAAAAGTACCTGATTTGTGCGGCTGTATCCACCAAGCAGCAGTAGACTGACTGTGTGTCATCTAAGAAAAGGCAGCAGTGACTCCTGTCTTTATACCGAGCGCTCCTCAGTGGGCAAGCTGATCTCGTCATTCTCCTTCTTGTTAACTCTAATTTTATGAATAATTCATCACACAATCAGAACCACAAATGAGCATGCTAATTGGTGCCTTTTTTTGTCATCATCATCATCATTATTACTGTTATTATTCCAATATCCGGTGCGTACGATTAAACATGAAATTAAATTAATGTGATGGTGAGAAAAATATTTTTCTAATAGCCCTGCATTAACCCTCTTGTTAATTTAAAAAAAAAAAAACGATTTAGGGAAATTAATTTTAAATTTGAACGCAGTTTGTAAAGGGAAAAAAAAATCTCCAGCTAATTTAAGTATTCATTTGTGTAATAGCTCAATTTGTTTGCCAGTGGAGATATGCTAATATTTCTTTTCAAACAAGCTGAGGGGAGAAGAACAGAGGTTTAAATAAAACATGAATAAAACTAAATACTGAAAACAGATCCACATCATGATGTCATGTGTACTCGAAAAAAGCCAGGCCTATAGCAGTGTCGTTACTGTATCCTCTCTTAATTCTCATTCAAATTTCATGAATAGTGGTTATTTTTTATTTAAATTGGCTTTCCTGTGGTGGGTACACACCAGTAGCCCTTTTGGCTGCAGCGGAAAAAAAAGTGTGCGTGAGTGCGTGTGTCCCTTTAAAACAGCCAGAAGGTGAGTGTGTGCCTTACAGTAAATCAGTTAAACGAAGGTTAACACGTGTTGAGGCAGATTACAACCAGAATGAGGTCGCATAAAGTTCATGACTGAGTAAATATATTTCCTGAATGTGTGTTTTGCCCTTCTATTTATATGTCTGAGATGTCATTTGGTGTGCAAGGTTTGACTCGAGGCCAAGGTTGTTGCATAAAAAAACCCTTTGAAGTTACATTTAAAATTGATGTAACAACTACACCTACTACGTCATGCTAAAGGCCCACTAGTTTACTACCTTTTCCTCATGCATTCACAGATGAGCTACACACTTGCATCATGAATGTCTTATGTTACAGATATGCTGTGATATATGTGTATATGATGTTTATTTTTCATTAATGATGCCTCTATTTTTTTTTTTTTTTATAATAAATAAATAAATGGTCCTGTACTGCATCATCTAAACACACATTTAGAAGTTACTAGATGTCAAACAGACCTCAAAACTCATCTATTGGAAAATGATGAGAATGATAGAACATGTGACAGTCTATGTGACAAATTAATGTAAACTCAAAGGTAGGGCTGCATAATTATGGCCAAAATGAAAATCACGATAAGTTTGATTTATTTATGCGTGTGTGTTTATTTATACATATTTATGTATGTATTTTTTCTTTAGCTTTGAACTATAGAAAATTATGGAATTAAAATTAATTTAATATATTACTCGAGCTTTGATATACGCGACTAATTTACATTGCTGTGGTTCCTTTATGCACAGTGCTGCACAGAGATGAAAGCCTAAAGCTTCACAGAGCCCACCTCTGGCTCAGTTCCTCAGGTACAGGTGAATAAGATGTGTTCCGATGTGTTGGAAAAACACTTGTAATAGTCCAGGTGTGTGAGAGGATTGAGGACCGAGACCTGCAGGGCTCCTGAAAAAGCGGGCGTCACTGCTCTTCAGTTTGCGTCAAAACGCATTAAAGAGCACCCGCAGCAATGAAAAAAAAAAAATATATATATCTATCTCTTTTTTCCTTCTCTCTTTATCTGTAGCCATGTTTCCATCAACGTATCTTTATGCAGATTTGGAAGTATTGTATTAGAATATTTTGAGGTGTTTTTGGCCTTTTTCAAAAAAGAGTTAATGCGCAAAATTGGAGATGGAAACAGCTTTGCCAAAAAAAGTTGAGAGTTAGCAAACATCTAACTAACACGACTATTGTCCCGGTATCCATCGTATGGGGGAAGGATCGGATATGGGTCCCATCCAGTGCGCCGTACACTTGTGGCATAAGGTGCGTAGTGGAGTTGCGGTGCGCTATTGCCTCAGCCACGTCCGGTAAATTGACGAATTGGTTCAACAGCTTGAATCGTATGGCCCTGCACACCGCGTATACACAGCGACAAACGTTGTCTTGCTGACACCAAAAGTCTCTGTCACAATCCTGTATTCGGAACAGGTAGACAACTTGTGCAATGCTACCTCTCTCCGTTTCGCCAAACAACTTCGCTTCAAAGCTCTTTGATTTAGCAAGCCAATATGCAATCTACAACCACATGTAACGTCAACTTACGCTTTACGTAGTTTCGTTTATTCGCTCTAAACCATTTCCTTTTTTTAAAAGGTCGCTTAAAATTCACATGACAATTAGATGGAAACATGGCTTGTGAAGCAAGAGTGGCAGCCGCAGCCAGTTGCCATGGCAACAGAAGCAGATGTTGCCATGGTAAGGGGGTTTCTTCTCTCTGATCAGGATGTGAACTATTGACCTCGGTCTTTAAAAAAAACTAGAAATGGCAGTAATGGATATGGATTTATGGGTGTATAAGCTGCAGCTACATTGCGTTTAACGCAGCCTGGCACACCATATGCCACTGTCTGAATCTTTTATGATGTGGGCCTACTTACTTGCAGAGTCTGAGCGATTTGCTTTGCTCACAGGCTCTAGGGGCCTTGCAGCAGTACACACACACACACACACATTGTATGTTGGATCTACACAATATAAACTGCATCTTTACCTCCTCTGTATATACATGGGATGACAAAGGTAGTTGTGCATCTTTTATAAGCAACAGGTTCTACAACCAAGACAAATCTCACTCCAGACTGGGATTGATAGAAGAAATGTAAGTTTATTTGAAAAGAATAAACTGCAGGCCAGGCTTACGGTGAATAAAATAACCTAATCTGCTACATGTGACTCACACACTGCCGAACCAACTGTAGACCTAATTTGACAGACTAGGATACACACACAGTATGCATTAATGGCTCCGGGCACAATTTGAGTCACCGCAATGTAACCACAAGGACCCGCTTCTGCATGCTTTCCACAGGCTACCACATGCAGGCTTTAAAGGTGAACTATTATGCTTTTCCGTATAGCTATAATGTTATAATGTCAGATTTTCATATTAAACATGTCAAGAGCTTTAAATAACAATTAAACGTATTTCAGAGAAATCCTTGTGAGCTACTTTCCGATTTTTAACTGTTCTGAACGCTCCAGTTTCAACAGTTGTTTCTATGCGGTGTTCACATGTAGTTGAAACATGCGCGGTTATGTAGTATTTGGTTCACAAGCCTTTGTTGGTGTTTTTCACGGTACAAAGTCCTGCTGTAAACTCTGTTGATGCAACAGCAACAGAAGCGAGATGTTGACTGCTGACCAATCAGAGCAGACTGGGCTTTTTCAGGAGGGGGGCTTAAAGAGACAGGCCTTCCTACAGAGCATCTCAGACAGAGGGTGAGTACAGGTGCAGCAGCCAGGGGCAATGTGAGAAAGAGTGTGTTTTTTTGTTTGTTTTTTTTTACATTAAAGCATGTAGTAAGTATGAAACTAAAAATGCTATGTAATAGATCACCTTTAAAGCTTTACAACATAAAGACCTACTTGACCAGCCGTTCTTGCACCACTGTCTAGTTTACTGTATTTTTTTGCAGAATGTCAACGTTGTATTCTGTCATGTAGCTCTCGGGACCTAGCTTTTTTTTTTTTTTTTTTAAAGTATATATATTTTATTTACTAAAAGTAGGATGGTCTATTGTTGTTCAAATCTCTTCTTTGAGAGATGCATGGTCGAATTTGCAGCATAATTTTCAATAATGAATCATCCACAGAGGGGTAATTAACAAACGGTGGAGTATTGACAGCTACAATAGTCCTTCCTAGGTTGACTTTCTTATACTCACGTAATTAAACTTTAATCTGCTCCTGACCTCCATCCAAGGCTGTGACTCCTGCTCTTATGGCCTATTAATTTTCATAAGTGTAATCGAGATAAACCCAAAATGGCATAAACATTCCTTCCATATAGTCCTAGAGGAAAGGTAAAAGAAAATTGGCTTTGGAGAGAGAGGGAGAGACAGACAGCCAGCCAGAGACATTGCCCAAGGGTGTGAGTTCATGCATGTATCTGTACAGTGTTTACATCAGCATGCGTTAAATAATAAGCAAAACACAGCATAGAGTACATAGGCCTACTGTACCAATGGGACACTGTGTAGAGAGCGCTCATCTTCTGTGAGCTATAACCCCTGCTGCTGGGCATTCAGACAATTGCACATCTGTTATAATCTGATCTTGCTTTGATTAAATAGGCAAATATGATGGTACGCACTGACTCTATGACTGTCCAAATAAGGACTGAGCCAACGCCAGACAATTACATGGGCAAAGCAAACGGAAAGCGTGAAGTGATTGAAATTGACAGTCTATGAAAGCGAGGAGAAAGAGTGAGATGGTAATGTGGGAGGAGAAGGAAGAGAGGAGCTGACAGGAGTGGTCATAGATGTGAGTGTGTTCTGCTCGATGCAATTCGACACTCAGGCATGTTGCTCTTAAAGTGTGGATTAAAATACACAGCCGCTTTCTGTCTCTCACAGCTGACCCGAGGTCGGTAAATCTATCCTGCAGTCTGCAGTGTCAATCTTTACGTTAATTAACACTTTTTACAATGGATGGATTATTTAAAGAGACGCAGAACAACTAGGTCTCTTTCCATCTGGGAGTTTTCACTCTGGGTGTCTTGCGTCTATATAAAAGGGGTGGCCACATTCCAAAGTCACATCTTCGATTTTCCTCCTGGTTGTAGCCATTCCCTCCTCATCCTCCTGCTGCTCTCTTTTTTTTTTCATTTTTCACCCTTCAGGCATCTGCCACCATGAGCTAATCATTGGATGCTTACTTATAACCAGAAATGTTCATTATCTTCTCCTCTTGCGTCCTGACCTTTAGCTGAACTCGCCTCACAGCTCCAAGCGAAATGTCAAAGGTGGGGTGAAAAGGCGGCACGTCCAACTTGTTCACATCCTTTGCTGGACGGTAGTACTTTAACTTGTCTTGAACTTCTCTTGCACCTCTTGTTGGCAAAAATAATTTCCCTTTTATCGTTACATGTTTAACATTGGTCAGTGCTCATAAAGATGTTTCACTAAATGTCCAAATTGTGTTTATCGCAGTCAAAAGTGCAACAAAAAATATTTGTAAGACATTACAGATGAGAGGTTCTGCCTTTTGCTCTGGGTAAAAAATACTATATTTTATTCATGCTGCAAGATACATGACATGTCACTTTCATTGCCCCTCAGGTATCTCACTGAATAACTAAAATCTATATGTATTTATTTCTTTCTTACAGCGAGTGGAAATAAGCCATCCTATCTGGAGGATCTCTTGGTGTGTTTCAGTTCAATTGAACCTTGAAAACAGAATAAATTACAGCCCTGAAAAAGATTGACTGTGAAGGCATCGTAACTCATTCAGCTATAAAACGGAAGCTTAACATACATAAAAAATCAAATACAGTAAAACTGCTTTAGATAGAGTTAAATGAGTAAAAATGTGGCCACTGAAAAGTCTTCTTTTAAAACAGCACTTGGAAATAAGCCACATTCTCAGAAATATAATTATGTAATCTGCGCATGATCACATCTCAATATGTGGTAAAGAGATTAAAGTAAACATTCTTTATAATAAACCTGTGATTTAAAAAAAATTGTTAGTTTGAGTATTCATTTCACTCGGCTCATTTAGCTTATTTACTGTGTGCCATACTACATAGAAACACTGAGTTTTGAAACGGGCTCTGAAAGCTGCTTGCACAGGACTCTATCAGCCAATCATTTTGGCCGCCGCCAGCTACTCAGCCAATAGGAGGACACAGGGCCCTCAGGGGGTGTGTCTCATTAGCTAGATTCCAGGACCTGGCTCTGGCCCACTGGACGCACTCAGCCAAAAGGAATGCAATCCAGAGGGGGATTCATCATCTGCAGCATCGTCTCCTCTTCCTCGCTCTGTCTCCCCTCCCTCCTCGGGAAAGGGGCGGGCAGGGAGAGGTGAGACAGTAATACACACAGAAGAGGACAAAAATGCCAGAATCTAGTATTTCTTTTCCTAGTTTTTGTTGAAAATCTTAAACACTAACTTATATAAAAACTATGATTTCTTTTTATTTTACACATCAACAGTTGATGCTACTTTCAAGATCAGCTGAACTTTTAGCTTCTGTTCTCGCACACCTGGCCACCTTTTTACCCCAGTAGGAAGATTTTGTGCTTTTGTGGCCCTCGCTTGCGCTTCAGCTATTTTGGGTACAGATTCCAGAGGGTCTGTGTGAGACCATGGCTGGTTGACTATCTAATTCTGAAAGGCTAACGTTATCTAAATGTACCCGCCGGGAAATGGCCGAGATGGGGCAGATCTGGAACTCCTCATGGTCCATCAAGTTGAATATAAATCTTCACCCGCCAGGGACCTGCATTGACCTTTACAGCCACGATCATGCACATACCTATCTGTCCACTACACCAGAAGCCGTTTTGGCCTTTGCCTACTATTTCCTGAGCTGAGGGATCCATTAGCAACTTATTAAAGGTGCAGTAGGTAAGCCTTATAAAACTAACTTTCTGTCATATTTGCCGAAACTGAACATAGGATCAAGCAGGTAATTTAAAAAAAAAAATCCAGCTCCTCTGGCACCACCTACGCCTGCAGTGCAATTTGCAAAAATCCACAGCTCCCTGTTCAGATGCACCAATCAGGGTCATGGCATGGGGTGTGTCTAACTGCCTGTCAATCACTGCTCATGCACACGCATTCTCCCTTGTGGGGGGAGGGGCTTAGAGACCATTTTGGGCTTCAGCGGAAAGGGGGATGGAACAAGGAAGTTGTCGATGTTCAAACTTTTTGGCTAAGTCCTGGATCTTCCAAATCCTACCTACAGCACCTTTTAATATTAACATATAAAGTTGTCAAATTAGTCTATTTTAGGGGACTTACTGAGTTAAAGAGATTGCTAAAAAGACAAAATAAGTGTCCCTTTGCACTGATCTATAAAGCGTCAGTAAATGACTCATTAATCATTATTAATACAATATTTACAACCTATAAAACCCCTTATAATTTGTGCTGTTTTAGAAATTAGTAACAACAAAGGGATTTACATAGTTAAAGGCAAAAAGTGACAGTGTTTTTTTTGTCATAACCATAAAAGAAGAAAACAAATGTCAAATTAAACAGTTTCATCCAAAGTGAGATACACTTCATAATTGAAACATAGTAAAAATGACAACTCACATGCAAGAAAATCCCATTTTGTGCTACAATGATCCTAAAATGAACAAAATTATGTATTTGATGACAAAATAATTTTTTGGTTTTCATAATTCTGACATCTAGCTATTCTTTTCTCCCACTAGCTATGTATTTTTCGTAATGAGAGCCATAGTCTATTTCAGTGACAAGCAAACACACGATCAGAACATGATTTATTATAAACTAGCAACAGACTGGCATGCTAATTACGGTGAGTCAGAAATAAACCTGGAGTATTAAAGCCACTTGAATATTAATGGAGGTGTTAAAGCGAAATCCCATTTATTTCCCTCCTGGGTCAAGTACTGGAAAAAAATATATTGTTGGAAGCACCATTATTCAAATGAGAGTGCACAGACTTTAATAGAAATCAGTCTAACCATTAACTTCTGTTTTAACACAGCCCAGTAATTCGGTTTCCAACATTTGTAGACATGATTGACTGTGCCGTTTCCATCTATTGTTGAGCATGTAAATGTGGCCCCATCCATATATCCCAAAAAGCCTCATTCAGAACCTTAAAAGGCTCCAAATAAAGATAAATCAGGGTTACCATGTTGCCTTAATCTGAACTAATGCCAGCTAAAACCGAAATGAGTGCCCAAGAGTGGTTTTATCAGTCACTGTCTGTGGATATGGAGCAAGGATTCACCATTGAACTTGCAAATATAGTGGCGAATTTTGTTTCCTGAATGGCCTTGAATGGAAAGAAGAAAGAACATGATGGGTGTTGAGATCAAAGTTAATTAAAAAAAACACATTTTACATGCTAGTGCTTGTTGAATCGTCATGCCTAAAATGATCTAACCTTTGTGTTAATACACTTTTAGATCATTAGTTCATTCAGCTAAGGTTAAGGAATTTTTAGAAAGGAAACATGGCAATGCTGTTTTGTATTGATAAGATCTCTTAAAAAACAACTACATATCCAATGACTTCTTGCTCCACCAAACACAACATCAAACAACAACCAAAATATTCAAATATTAGAATAACATGTATTTTTAGGCCATATACATGAATCAAAAGATATTACATCCTGAATGACTAATGCATCATTTTAAAACAATAATTAGACATTTTGGGCAATACGCTTATTCATTGTCTTGCAGAGTGGTTGGGCGAGAACATTATTACCGCTTCATTGCCTCAGAGTTGTTGGTAGGTGTATTTTGTTGTTTAGCCCAAGTCTAACTATATATTTTTACCTATCTACGTTAGGCTAAGCTAACTGACTGCATGGCTTCATATTTAGCTAATGCATAACCATGAGGTTGTTATTGAGCTTCTCATCGAACTCTCAGCTAATACTAATACTTAAAATAAGAATGATTTTCTTAAGTTCCTGAAGATGTTTGATACCACTCTCATGTATGTGCATTAGCTAAAGACGAATCTACTGCCAGGAGCCAGTTAGCTTAGCTCAGCAGAAACAAGGGGAAACCGTTAGACTTTCTCCGTCCAAAGGTAACAAAATCTGCCTTCCAGCACCTCTACAGCTCACTAATTAATATTTAGCTATATCTTGGTCATTTCATCTGATATCTTGGTTGTCTAGTCTGGACAACAAGCATGGGGAAAGAGCAACAATTTGGGGTTGTACGTGGGGTTATTTACCAAAGTCACTGCTAAGCTATGTTAACCTGCTGCTGGCTGTAGCTTCATAGATTAGGGTGACCAGACGTCCCCGGTTTCCGGGGACAGTCCCCGATTTTGGCGACCTGTCCCCGGCTGGATCTGTCCCTGGAAATGTCCCCGGTTTTCACTGTGACTGACAGACCCGAAATTGGAATGAAAGAAAGAAAAAACTGACAAAACGCAGCCGATAATCGCACACCCAACACACGCAGGCTCCAGGCAGCCAGAGCCCGCGGTGCTCAGAGAGGTTTTAGAAGCCGTGTGTTACGATGCTAAAATCACTGATTATTTACATGGAGTCTGGTGCGTTTAGCAAACGGAATTTCGCGGACTTTTATGTTTTAAAAAGGATCTTAATAGAAAGGTCGACCTCCTTAAAAATCCTTTCCATAATGTTGTCAGACACTTAGAATATT
>NC_045751.1:12870018-12872811 GCF_008692095.1 Etheostoma spectabile | reverse complement strand
AGCTAAACAAGCACTTTATGAACGTAAATACAAGCTGGACAATTATCCTATTAACTTAGGCTACACTGCAGAAATCTGGTTTAATACTGCCTCACTGTCAAAGGAAAATATGTCCTCAGTAGTTTTTATTGTATCTGATTCTCAATGAGCTGTTGCAGAAACAAGCCTTGAGCAGTAAAGCAAAAGCTGTCAGATAAATGTAGTTCAGTAAACATTACAACATTATGAAATATTGAGACTTTCTATCTTGAAATATTAAGACTTTCTATCTTGAAATATTAGGACTATAAGGACTATCTATCTTGAAATATTAGGACTATAAGGACTTTCTATCTTGAAATATTAAGACTTTCTATCTTGAAATATTAGGACTTTTTATCTTGAAGTATAAGGATGGATTTTTTGTCTTGAAATATTAGGACTTTCTATAGGTGTAGTGGAGTGGAGTATAAGTAGCAGCAGGGGTGGGTTTAGGATCAGACCTGGGGGGGGGGGGGGGCTCAGCCCCTAATAAGAACAGCTCTAGGTCTAGTGTCCCCGTTTTAAGTTTTACAAAAATAAAAACATTACTTGTTTTGGAGGTAAATACACTTCTGAGCTGAAAATGTCCCCGGATTTTGTCTGAGAAATCTGGTCACCTTATCATAGATGCTGTGCAGTAGGCCTGTAATTGCATAATTGTCCATCCGCAGTGTTTTGAAACTGTATTGCTGTTTCTTTGTTTAACCACAAATATTTAGCTAAGGTCCTAAGGGGTATGCCTGATGGTAATTATCAGTTTTATGTTAATTTTAGAAACCAATACAATGGTTTATGATGATAAAGAGGCGTGTTTTTCTTGTGTTATTACATTGTCTAGATCACATTGAAGATGTATTATGGAATTCATTCAAGATGTATCATGGGATTCATTCAAGATGTATCATGGGATTCATTCAACGTTAATTTGTCTGAAAAATAGATATATATATTTTTTAAATTTGACTGAAAGAGACAATTGTATTGTTAATCGCAAATACTTCAAAGACAATTAATTGAATGTTAAAATTTGGAATTGTTGACATGACATGAGACATGAGAAATAAGCATAGGCTGGATGAGCATATTTCCCCAAAATGTCGGACTATTCCTGTAAATGCATTTCTTCAAACTTTTGCTTAATGAGGTATTTTCTATTTATTTTCTTTTTAAACATTGTACACTCTACAATTTTGAATAAAGCGTTCTTTGCTCATTATTAGGACTGGACATGTCTCAATCTAATGACGTATGGCTGCGCAACATGCATTTCTTATGATGTACTGTACTCAGAAGTTTTTGTCTTGCAGCGTTGATGAGGTTGAAACTTTTGAAACTAAACCACTAATAACTATGTCTTGGAAATTTGCAGAAAATCATGCACTCTATCATTCCAAGCTTATAATCAATAAATCAAGTGTGTTGACATGAGAGAATTTGATGGTACATCGAAGGATTTAGATATTTAACAGGATGTTGCTAATGTTATAGTATGACTTGAGTCTGTGCTGGATACCTGATATGTTTAAAACATTATGCTAACATGTATGAAAATTCCGTCTGCATCAACTGCAATTTGACAACTTTTTTTTTTTTTCTTCTTTTTCTTCATTTATCCACAGATGCTTTGAAAACAGTCCCACTCTGCGGGGATGATCAAAGAAGCATGGGATCCATCTTGACACAACACCCTCTCATTTGCCTCCAAAGGCAGGTCACATTGAATGGACAGATTAAAAAAAACATTGCTGCCATGTTAGATACAGACCAGCACTCACACTCCATAATTATTAGCCTGATGATTGCACACAAGTGTTTTTGGTTGTTGCATCTGGCTCTGTGGATGATGGAAGTTGTTGTATGTATCCACCCGCATTTTCCTGGCTGTCAAACATTGCATTCTGAAAACGCCGTACTCCTCTCATCAAGAGTCATAATTTACTTGTCAAAGCAGGAGTCTCCTCAGCATGCAGCAGGCTCCCTGGGGTTATAATTGCGAGACGGTTTGGTTCTCCTTAAATGCCTCCAGTGAAGATGGGGCACAGGCCTGCTAGTCAGGCTTTGTGTACTCTTTCCTTTTAAAAGCGGCCATTTACACAGAAAATTGTAAAACACGGTTTAAAAAAAAATATTTGACTAGCTTTACTATACTTTTGCCATCAACTCCTTGTCATCAGTGACATTTAACACTGATTACTTTGGAGCTCAGAGAGTCGTCTCAACACTGATGCAAGGTCCCCATCTTGTGGGGGGAGCAGGAAAGTCTGTCTCAGTCAGACGGATTTGTAGGTCATTTGAGAATTTTTAAAGATTTTTTTAAAAACACTAAATAAGTAATGAATATGTATATGAATCATTCAGAAAGCAGGATGTTAAATTCAGCAATTCTCAAGTACTTTTACTTCCATTTCCTGCTGCTTTATGCTTCTTCTCCACATGTCAGATTCTACTGCTCTAATATTCACTCCACTACATTTATTTGAAAGCTTTAGTAACAGATTTTCAGATTAAGATTTCACACGCAAAAAAATAAATACACAACAACATAACGCTTATAGAATACAATGTAATGTTTAACCCTTGTGTTGTCTCCCCGTCAACATTGAAAATCAACAGTTTTGTTGATGCTTTTTATCGATTTAGAAAAAACAACTTTTTCCTACGTTTTTGTTCCTTTAATCAACACTTTTGACGCTTTTTTTCATTGTTCAACTTCAATTTTTTTCTTCAAACGCTATAAAATTAAATAAGACACCCCAAAATTAATGAAAGTAG
>NC_045751.1:12857656-12870008 GCF_008692095.1 Etheostoma spectabile | reverse complement strand
TTTGTACTTGCCAAAGAGCGTTGTGTGGAATCAATTGTGTTATTTTGGGTAGTTAAGACATTGATATTAAAATGGGTCAATTTGACCCAAAGACAACATGAGGCTTGAGATTAAAACAGCAGTTGTGAATCTTTTTGACTTGGGACCTCTTGCCAAAAAAAAGCTGTCTAGTTGGGGCCTTTTGTTCAATTTCGCAAGAGTAATTCTCCTCTATACTTGAGGCTCAAAGTGGTAAAATTATCACATTTTTCACCCAAAAAGCAAAAATTTGAGAAAAATCCAAAAATGAATACAGATTAATATAGCAGAAGTTTGTGTGTTCTTTATGTTTCCTGCCCCTATAATCATTTCATGACACGACCCCCCCCACATATTTATCTTTTGACCATTTGGGGGAACCACTGTTACAATTCTAATTAAAAAGAAGTATTTGGACTTTGTGATATTGGTACTTTGGCTTACAGTGAATAAAGAATCTGAGTACTTCTTCCACCACTTTTCTAAATTTAGAAAAAAAATTTATTTTCAAAAATATTCACGTAAGAGGAAAGACACTTTTTACATGATAAATTCATAGTCTCGTCACAGTTCTCTGCTATTCACAGTCACCATATTATCCATCGTCTCCAACAATCTCTCAATCAAAGAGGGACTTTTTTTGCTGCCAAGCACATGATACCTGCCCCCACATCTCTCTACGAGCCCCATTAGCTCCCCGTTCCTCAGGATGTGCTGCTCCGCGCTCTCCCCTAACATTTCCCCCCATGTGAACAGCACCAGCGTGCGCTGCCAAATGTCTTCCCCAAACAAAGTCATGTGCTCCTCTATGGCTCTCCTGTACTTCTGTGTGCAGGTGAGGAAGGCGGGAATGAGCAGGAGGACGACGTGAGGTCCAGGGTGACACCAGGAGATGCTGTCGAGAAGGCTTTTCCTTTGCGTTGCGTTGGTCAGACCCGGCCCGTCTCGCCACTTCAGGCCGAGCGGTTCTGCGACTGTAAGTTGGCGTCCGGCTACTTGGCCTCTCCAGGGCCTGAAGGTAGACCCGTCGTGTTTGAATTCCTGTCCACACAGGATGGTGACTCCAGCGGGGGAGCGAGACGACCAGGACTCCCCTAACACCACCACCCTCAAACCCGAACCAGGAAGGTCTTTGTTGTTTGAGCTTCTGTGACCCTGACGTGCAGATAAAAACTCAAACTTTCCAATGACCTTTGCACTTTCCATATCCTCTCTCCTTTTTACCTTCATCGTTTCTTCTCCCCTTCCTCTCATCTCTTCCTTTTCCTCGGACATCTCCATCTCTTTCATTGTTTCAAGGTGACAGTTATTGCTCTCTGCAGCCGACGATGCTGTTTTCATCCTCTGATCCTCCCTGTCCTTTTCTCCTCTATATGACTCTCTTCCTTTTCCTTCTCCCCTTCTCTTACTGACCTCTCGGCACATTAAATGCAAGTCATCTTCTGAGCTCTCGGCTACAGCTGTCAGATCAAAAGAATCCCCCTCATGGGCTCCCACATTGTAACCAACCTCATATTCTCCATTCTCTCTTTTGAGCAACCCTTCTTCCCGTTCTTTAAGATTCTGTTCCCATTTTCCCAATTTCTTAAATAACTCCTTTAAATTGTTCTCTTTGTTGTGAAGTTCTTCCTTCAGCAGAGCCAAGTCTCTCCCCATCTCGTCTAACTGCTGCGTTGTAGAGTTTACACGCTCATTTTGCATTTGCAACTCTATCTTCCAGTTGAGTAACTCCTGCTCTTCATTTCTTAGGTAATACTCTTTGTCTTTCAGCTCCTTCCCGTGATCTTTTTGCCCTTTTACCTTCTCCTGAAGATCTTGACCATGATAGCTTAGCTCTTTCTGTTTGCCTTCCAGAGCTCTTAGCAAGCTCTCTAGCTCCTGTTCCTTTTTCTTGATATTTTGCACTCTTATACTCACATCATGCTCGTTTTTATCTTTGTCTTCCTGCTCTTTTTGTTGCCTTTCTTCCCATTTGCGAAGTTCTTCTCCCTTGCTTTCCAACTTGACCTCTTTTTCAACAAGCTCCTGCTCTTTTGCATCAAGTTCGTGTCCTCGTTTGCTCAACTCTTCTTTGTTTCTGTTCAGATCCTGCTCCCTTTCCTCTATTTCTTTTTCCCTTTTTAAGAATTCCTCAACCTTCGTTCTAAACTCACTCTCTTTCTGGACATGCACTCTCAACTCATTCATCTGATTTTCTGCCTCACCCGCTCTCTCTTTCATCCTTTCTATCGCTACCTGTAGTTTGTCATTCGCCTCCTTTAATTCCCCGACCCCCACATCTCTCTCCCTAAGAATTTCTTGTATCTCTGCTTCTTTGCTCTTCACCTGCTGTTCATATCCCCTGAGATCTTTTCTAACTTCTTCGCTCTCCGTCTTCAGCTCCTCACACTTTATTTTGAGGTTGTCCGTCTCTTTTCTCAACTTCTCATTTTGCTCCTGCAACTCCTCAACTCTCCTCCGACCTTCCTCCGAACGTCTTATTGCGCACTCCTTCTCCTTTGCGATGGATTCCATGCTCTGGTTCCTTCCCGCAATCTCCTTTTCATAATTCTGAATCATGCTCGTCATCTCCTTGTCCATCTTGCTGATGAGCTCCTTCAGCTCGGACTTTGTCTGCTCGATTGTTAGCTTCAGTTGGATGGTCTCTTTCTCGTTTTCTCGCTCTCTCTGCTTCAGTTCTTCTTCTTTCTCCTGAAGTTTTGCCATCATTTCAGCGTCTTTTTTTCTATCCTGCTCTGCATGACGCTGCTGTATTTCCATGATACTGGAGGTTTGGTTTTTATTGCTTTCGTTTAGCTCTTCAATTTCTTTCAAGTAGTTTGCACATGTCTTTTTTGCCTCGTCAATCTCACTGTCTCTCTCGGCAAGAAGGCATTCCGCTTGTGCTATTTCATTTGTTTTATTGTCAATGATTTTTAACAGTCGGCTCAACTCGTTTTCTCCCTTCTCGTCCTTCTTCCTCTGCTCTTCCCTCCATCCCATCTCCCGTGAGTCGGCCTGTTGTTTAACACTTTCAATCTCAGTTTCTTTTTCTTTGAGTTTTCTCTCCATGTCATTTAAAAGCTGCAGTTTCATCTCCTCCATCTCTCGCTCTCTGTCCTGCAGTCGCTGCTCTGCCTCTTTCTTTTGATTGAGAATAATTTCTCCTCTCTCCTCTTCCTTTCTCCGCAGGATTTCATCAACATCCTTTACATGCTGATCCAACTTTTCTATCATTCTTTCTTTTTCTTGGAGTTTTTGCTCCATCTGTTTCTTGTGGTTTAAAAGTTCTTTTAAATGTTCTTTTATCATGTCTGTTTCTCTTTGTCTTTCCTCCAGTCTTTGCTCCATGTCTTTCTTGTCATTTAAATGATCTAGTTCTTTCTCTTTATTTTGTTGCAGCTTTTTATTCAATTCTTTGACATTGAGCTTCATCCCCTCAATTTCTTTTTCTTTTTCTCTCACTCTTTGCTCCATTTCGTGCTTGTCATTTAAATGATCTAGTTCTTTCTCTTCCTTTTGTTGTAGCTGTTCCTTCATTTCTTTCACATTTCCTTTGATCTCATCTATCTCTTTATCCTTTTCCTGCAGTCTTTGCTCCATCTCTTTCTTGAGATTCATAACAAGTTTTTCCTTTTCTTTGTCACTTTCTTGCATTGTTTCTCTGATTTCATTAATGTGCTGATGTTTTAACTTCTCGATTAGTCCCTCTCTCTCGTGCATTTGTTGCAAAATGTATTTTTCATAGTTTTCATTCATCTCTTTCTGCTCTTTTTTATTTTCTAGTGCCCTTACCTCTGTCTGGGTGATGTGCTTTTGCTCCAACTCTCTCATCTGTCTTTGTCTTTCCTGCAATTGTTTCTCTATTTCTTCTGCAAACTGTTCTTTCAGCTCTTTAATCTGCCGTTGTGTTTCGTGCTCAGAGTCCTTTATTGTGCGACTGTACTGCTGTTTGACCTTTTCCACAGCTTCCTCTTTTGCTTTCACTTTTTTATCAATTTCCTCCTTGTGTTCCGCTTCCCTCATCTCCATTCGTTTTTCCATTTCATTCATTTTTCTTGCCATTTCTTCCCGATGCTGCAGTTTTAACACTTCTACCTCTTTTTCTTTCTCTTGCATCTTCTGTGCCATGTCTTTTTTGTAGGTGAGATGAATCGTTTCCTTCTCTTTTTCATTTTCCAGCATTTTTTCTTCTGTTTGGGCGAGAAACCTCTGCACTAACTCTGCTATCTCCTTCTTTTTTACTTTCATTTGTTCCTCTGATTCTTTTGCAAACTGCTCTTTCAGGTCGGCAATCATTCTTTGTTTTTCTTTCTGTGTTTCCTTTATTTCATTGTCATGCTGCTGTTTGACTCTTTCCATAACTTCTGCATTGTCTTTTAACTTTTGAACAATTTCTTCTTGGTGTTGAACTTTCATTGTCTCCATCATTTTTTCTATTTCTCTGATTTTTCTGGCCATCGCTTCCTGATGCTGCAGTTGTATGCCTTGTATCTCTGCCTCTTTGTCATGCATCTCTTTCCTATGTTGTGATTTTATTTCTTCAACTTTCCTTTCCGTAGCTTCTTCATATTGTTTCATGATGGCTTGAGCTATCTGCTTTTCCTCTGAGGCGTTCTTCATAGTTTTATCCAGCTCTTTGTGTTTTTCAAGTAGTTTGACTTCCATATCTGCCATCTCCCTTTTTCTTTCATGTTCTTTTCTCTCGAGCATATCATCAATATGTCTTTTAGTCTCATCCATTTCTACTTTTAAAGAATCAACTTTTTCCATCCACTCTGCTTTCTCTTTCTTCAGCAGCTCTATGTTGTTTTCTAATTTCTTAACCTCACTCAACCACTCTTGCTTCTTTGCTTTGATGGTATCCTCCCTCTGTTTTCTCTCATATTCATTTGCTACACTGGCACGCTCAAGGTCCAGCAGCTTCAGTTGCTGCTCGTCAATTCTTTCTTTCAGCTCCTCTGTCTCTCTCTCTTTTATCTCCAACCTGAGCATCGTCTCGTCCCTTTCTCGTCTGCTCTGGGTTAGCGCCACATGGATTCTCTCATTTTCTGTACTCAGATCCTGAATTTCTCTCTCTTTATCCTCTGTCAGCCATCGCATCTTCTCCTCTAGCTCCCCCTCAACTTCCCCATCATTCTTCCTTTCTCCCAACCTCCTGTTCTCTTCCTCCTCTTCTTCCCTTTGAGTGTCGGCTTTTCCGGGTGATTTCCCCTTCTTCTTTCTGTCAAAAAACCACCTGATTCTTTTCATCTCCCTGTCTCGAATATTTTTCAACTCCTCCTCTTGGCGAAGCATTTTATCTCCCATGTCCTTCAGCCGCTGGTTGAACTTCTCGTTCCTGTGCCGGCTCAGATCTATGACCTCCTGAACTAAGCCGGAGAATGCCTCACATCTGTTCACCGCCGCCATCTTTTCTATCTTCTGCAGGAGCTCCGTCACCTTAATGGAGCCTTCACTTCCTCTTCCTCCTGCATCTAGGCTGCTGATTACGTGGTACCTGCCCCTGCACTTCTCCAGCAGCCACTGGAGATCCCTGCCCCCACCCTGGATGTGCTGTTCAATATCCACCCCTTCCCGAAGCTGATCACCATGGGTGAACAGCAATATCGTGTGTCTCCATACACCCTCGCCCAGAAGCTCCAGATGTTCCCTCACATGTGCTGCCCTCACCAGTGTATCCACCCTCAGACTCAGCAGGAGCGCGTGGGGCCCTGGAGGACACAAGGACACGCTGCTGACAATCTCCCTCTTCACCCTCTCAGGTGTGGCCCCCGCTACACCTCCCTCCCAGCCGGGAGTGTCCACCACTGTCACCAGCCGCATGGCCACCTCCGCTTGCTGACGGACGCACTCCTCTGTCACTGCCCCGGCCTGGAAGGAGCCTATTTTGCCCAGAATGGTGTTCCCGGCAGAGCTCTTTCCTGTTTCACGCTCGCCGAGGAGAACCAGCCTGACCTCAGTCAGACGTCGGGGAATCTTGGAGAATGACTGCCGGGCGTCTAGCTCTGAACCCTGAAGACCATCACCTGGAATTGAGAAAGGTACAGATTTGTGGTGAAACATATTTTGTTGTTCAAGTTCAGCTCTGTTAAATGAAGGACGTTTTGCCACTAAGGGCCTAAAAAACTTCAAAACAGGCCAACGGACACAGCCACTGCTAGCTTGCTACCTCAATAAGTTGTTAATGCTAATGTGTTAGCAAACAAGATACCTACACATTTATTTCACACTTCATATTCATAGCTACCTATGACCTTTACTCTTTTTAGCTTTTGGTCGTCACTGACTCCTGAAGGAAATATCTTACTGTTTAGCCGCTGAATGCTCCACTTTGTTGTCTGTTGTTTGGTGCTGGGCAAGTAGTGTACAATGGGTTAATCAGAGCGTTTTTTGGCTGAAAATTACTGCCTGCTGCTTTTGGAAATGACACTGAGAAGGGTGCGGATCATAAAATCGAAACAATTAGTGCAGAAGCCTTAAAATGGTTTATTAAGCTAAGAGTCAGAATGTTTCCACCTGGTATTAAAATCCATCTGAGTGATCCGATCAATGGACAGCTCGGAGTAAGGCAAGGCAAGGCAAGGCAGCTTTATTTGTATAGCACATTTCAGCACACGGCAATTCAAAGTGCTTTACACAAATCAGTTAAACAGATAAAACACAAGTAAAAACAAGTAAAATCACAAGCATTAAAAACCGGTAAAACACATGAATAGACAGTTAAAAACAAAGAAAACTAAAACCAAAAGAATAAAGTTACAGTGCAGCATAAGAAATTTAAGAAATGATTAGTCATTTAAAGAAAGGCGCATCAAATAGAAAGGTCTTCAGCCTTGATTTAAAAGAACTGAGAGTCAGCGGATCTACAGGTTTCTGGGAGTTTATTCCAGATTAGGAGCATAGAAACTGAAAGCTGCTTCACCCGTTTAGTTCTGACTCTGGGGACAGAAAGCAGACCTGTCCCAGATGACCTGAGAGGTCTGGGTGGTTCATAGTGTAGTAGCAATCAGCATATATTTTGGACCTAAACCGTTAAGTGATTTATAAACTAGCAAGAGTACTTTGAAATCAATTCTTTGAGACACAGGAAGCCAGTGTAAGACTCAGAACTGGAGTGATGTGATCCAGTCTCTTGGTCTTAGTGAGACTCAGCAGCAGCGTTCTGAATCAGCTGCAGCTGTCTGATTGATTTTTTAGGGAGACCTGTAAAGACCCCGTTACAGTAGTCAAGTCTACTGAAGATAAAGGGTGTGAATGCACCCATCATGAGATCCATCATGCTTGGTGAAGTTTCTGTGTTTTTGTTCCAGTGCTGACTGCCCATATATCCCGGTCTATCTGGAGCTATGGTCTTGCATTTGCCTGGAAAAGCCAGCCGCCAGAAAACGTCCCCTAATTCACGATTATGTGTGACATCACTACACCCTCCTGATCTTAGGTCGCACCGTGACGTCACATAGGACATAAATGTTCCTAATTATTTTCTTATTCAAAACCATTAATTATTAAGTCTGAAAATGTGGGTCTTTCTTAGCAGTGACTTAAAATGGCTCTGATAAGCGGAACTAAACTTCAAACCTAAGAGATTCAGTTAGAAGCTAACATTACAAATGTACTGAGAGCTGGGCACACAGAGACCCTTAAAAACATCTTTCTTTCCAGCGCCCTTAATAAAGTTAAAATAAAATAAAATAATCAATTCAAATCATTTCTAAATGTGTTTTAGAGCAAATTACCAAACAACTGTTGAACAAGCAGAACATAAACTTGACTCCAGAGTCCGGCTGTACCGGTTTGACAATAAGGGCTACAAGTTTTGCACCTCGTCACGTGATCCACTTTTAAGTGCAGCTTTAAGCATTAGTTTATATTTTTTAATTCAGCAGGTTTTCTTTGCGTAATTGTGATATGACTTCATGTGTTTGACAAGACTTGAGTTTTACAAACTGAACAGGCTGAAGAACTTACTCATTAGAGCAGCTTTGATGGTCCCTCTCTGCATCTGCATCTCCATCTGCCTCTGTTTCTTCCTCCTCTCCCTTGCTCTCCGCTTCCCGTCTGCCTCCAGACCCACCAGGACCGTATTATCCATCTCTAAATGACTGCTTCCATCCATCTTCCTCTCCACCATCTCCTCCAGCTTCCTTATCAGCTCTTTAACCTGCGTCCCATCTCCTTTGCTCCGGTTATCCAGGACATGGTATCTGTTTTCACACTTTTTGAGGAGCCTATGGAGTGCCGGGCCGCTCGTCAGGATTCGTTGCTCCATTGACACCAGGCCTAGCTCGTCTCCCCGGGTAAACAGCAACATGGTGTGCTCCCAAACTGCTTTTCCCAGCGGCTCCAGATGTTCCTCTATCTCACTGATGTAGTCATCTGTTACTGAAGCGCAGGATCGCACCACAAGCAGCACAGCGTGGGGTCCAGAAGGGCAAAGCGACACACTTCGTAAAGTCTCCCTCCTCACCCAGTTGGGGGTGCTGTTGAGCGGGTAGTACCACTCCCACCCTGGGGTGTCTACCACAGTGACTTTCCTCCCTTCCACATCAGCTCGCCTTTTCACACACTCCTCTGTGGGCTTCCCGCACTCGAAGCCCCCTACTCCTCCCAGGATGGTGTTGCCCGCCGCGCTCTTTCCTGCTCCTTTCCTGCCCAGGAGGACCAGTCTAAGCTCTGGGAGAGCCGGCGCGGTGCTGCGGGAGGCGGTAGGGTGTTGTGAGTCCATGGCGGCCTGCAGACTTTCATCTGTGAAGAAATGGAGAAGTACTTCCTCAGTGCACCGTACCGGATAATCTGAATGGCACAAAACACAAGTGGGACAGTCATCTAGTCTCTGCTTTACACTCAAAACGCTGCACTTTAAATCTTCTTTTTTTATTGTGATTGGATTGTTTACTTGCAAATGAATGTAATCTTATCATTATTATCATTAAAACCTAAACATGAAACTGCATATGCTATCAGAAAGTACATATGCACGATACAAGCTTATTTCAATTTTATATTAAGAAAGAATGTAAGAGCTCTACAATAAACTCACCACCATTCGTGACGATGCCTGGACTACAGTTCTCATCTGTCACGTCCATCACATCTCTATCCTTTTGTCCTTCCTCTTCCTCTTTTCAGTTCCTGTACGTGTCTTTTACAGGAAGAGTTTCTTCACTATCATTGTGAAAGAAAAAGGAAACACGCTTCGTAGTCAATTGATTTAAAACGAAGATTGGTGCCGCACAAAACTGAACACAGAAAATGGAAGACTAGCAGACTCACGTGACCGACCTGTGGTTTTCTGACGCGATCCTTCCTGCCGCATCGATGCAGCAGGAAGTTAAACGATGGCATTGTGAGCATCTCTGAGACATTAACATGCACGTGCTTACCAATCACACAAGTGCACAAACACATGCTGCACACAGTTTCAAAGATGAATTCACGTTTGCACTCACATAAGTTGTATGTGCTTGCTGAGGCACAAAAGGCAGGTTTCATGACGGGAGCTGCAGAGCTCATTGTGGTAAGTGTGTGGCACTTCTGTTTCCTTTACCCACACGTCGAATGATACAGAGCTAAGTTTGACTTGTGGTAACGAGTTCCTGCCTCCAGCCATGCATTCAAATTACTGTAAAGGACAAGAGTGAGCAAACAGCAGACAGAAGTTGTATACAAAGGGCAAATTGTAAAATATGTTGCAGTAATATATGAATGGTTTGACTAAATCTTAAGTTTCAACTAATTTTGGGGTTTTCTAGTATACAAACTGAATGCAACAAATTTGGAAGAGCAGCCGCCATCAGGTTTATCAGCAAATAAACTATTCTGTATGTTCCTAAATATAGTCAGTGTTTAGTTTTAAAATTAAGCCAGTTACCAGTTTCCTATATTTACAATCCACAACTATTAAGTTCTGGAGCGTCCAATCAAACGTTTTGTGTGTATATAAACCATAATTAAATGCTAAATAGCAGGGGTTAAGGTAAAGTGCTAACCATCACATTTGGTTTTCTGTTCTTCATCTCCTTCAGAGTTTGTTTTTATGCAACCATTGGATATATTTATCCCCTCTAAGCATAAGGGTGTAAAACCTAAACCAACAAAGTGATGAAGTCTGTCTGGCGTTTCCTGGCTGCATACATGGTACAACATGTTCTCATGTCCAGTCCCAGTCAGTCCGATGAAAAGACACACACATAAACACAGTAACACATTAGATCATGTCCTTTTATGATTCACCCTTTCCTTCAGCACCAGTCAGGGTTGATACAAACAAACCCTGTCTATGGAAAGAACTGAATCAGCCGTATTGATTTGGCGCAATTAACCTAAATAGAGATGTTGTGAGGTCTGTTAAGTGTTCAGTGGACATTATGATGGATGCCTTTTCACACGTGTGCTGCTTTTTGTAAATGTCATATGAATTACTTTTTCTTCCAACAGCAGCAGCAGCACTTCTCTCCAAATATTAGGCTGCCTGGCATCTAAAAGACTCCATATCATGAATAACAAAACAGCCCAAAACTTACACCAGCATCACTAAAGCTCACAGTTATTCTTTTTAATGTAACATGGACATTTGCATTGTCATTTGCTGACTAGTTTGCCCCTGAAATTAACTGGTCAATCAAGAAGGTAAGTGGTGAAAATGTAACAGAAACATTAAGTACAGTGTTTTCTCTGTAATTGTATTTGGCCGTGGAGCTTGTGGGGGATTTTGGCTTTGCTTTGACATTAGTTGCAGACTTTAAATCAGCAAGTTTGTGCATCCAATCATTTTAAAACATTACAAGCTTGCATCTTTAGGCTTTAGATAGATATTAAACTGTAATTTGTGTTAATGTTTTGGGTAGCACTGATGGAAATTCTTTCTCATGGTAGCAGCAGATGATTAAATGAACAAATGAAAAGTACATATTGTGCAGTCGCAAAGTGGTTGCTCCACTGGCTCTTCCGCAGTTTTTTGGACTCGTTTCTCGCTCTTTATTACCCTTCTACACATTACCAGCACCAGTATGTAAAATAATGCTAGCGTGAATGGGTAATGCATTCTAAGAAGTAAAGTAGTAGTATCAGAGGAAGTACTGTAGGCGTAATAATAGTAACAGTAGTAGTAGCAGCAGTAAGAGGAATAATTATGGTAATATTACATAGTGTAGTAACAGCAGCAATATACATAATAGTTGCAGTAGAACATAGAAATACTAACCGTAATTGTGTTAATAAAACTCTACAGGAAGCAGTAGTTGTAGTTTAACACCTACAGTCAGATTTGAGCTGATTGTGGCTCACTGTTGGCACATCGGGCTGTGCTCGGACACAAGATGATAATAATGTAAACGGAGGTTTTCAAATTCTTCCAAAAATTTGCTTTGCAAATGTTATATGAGGACCTTTATAAGTGTGTCTCCAGTTACGCACTCTCCAGTCTGTTAGGTAAAGTGTTTAAACTATTTACCAGAGCTTGGCTCTGGTAAAAAAAAAAAAAAAAAGTTGGTGAATGAATAAAAACAAAGTGCAATAAAGTGAAATGGAAACAGACATAGCGAGTAAATCTTCACTCAAGATTAAGCATTGCACTTAAACGTCACTCAAGCTTCTGTTCAACTGGAGAGTTGAGGAAATTTATTGCACTAAATTTGGATGAAAACGTGGCTAAATAGGCAAACAATGCAGTTTGTGAATGTAAATGAGGGTGCAAACTTGGGCCAATTACAGTTGCCACAGGCCAGCTGGCTGTATCTCATTTCTTCGTCTTTCCCCTAGCCCTTGGCCCTTGAAACCTAGTGGTAAGGGCTAGGGGTGAAAACACACCCCTATGAAATGAGACACCACTTGGTTATGTCACCATACAATATTGATAACAAACTTCCAAGATGCCGTCTGCAAGTGTGTCTGTCGATTGCGTGGGTTTTGACAGTGTCATATGCATGCGTATGTTTTATAGTTCTTTTATGTTCACTTTGGTGGTGGTGCAGATGCAGATGTTCTTATCTGTGTAATAATTAGGTTTATTTGCAAGTCATATTTTTATACCCACTGCATGGTGTGTTGTAAATGTTATAGTTATCACAGTTTTGAATGTCATTGATGTTCAGAAACACTTTCTTTATTAACAGAAATCTGTCTTTATTGCCCAATAAAGTAAACATAAAACATTATATAAAAATATATTATACTACCGAACTATTATCAACTATTAGAACCATAACATACATGTCACACAAATATTAAAAAGGCACTCAAATGTATAAAACTAAACAAAGACACACAAAACAAAAAAAGCAAACCAACAACTACAGCTATTCTGATATTCCAGGTGTGTGTGTGTGTGTGTGTGTGTGTGTGTGTGTGTGTG
>NC_045751.1:12834220-12857646 GCF_008692095.1 Etheostoma spectabile | reverse complement strand
TGTGTGTGTGTGTGTGTGTGTGTGTGTGTGTGTGAGAGTGAGAGATTCTAGGCTTTGTCAGCATCCTGAATCAGACCAGTGAACTCGGGTCTATTCAGATCACTCGTCACAACTCAGGCATGAGTTCAGTAAACACGCATTTATTAGTAAAACAATTATAAGTAGCCTTACAGGAATCACCAACTGGAATGACACACAGGAGCCTCATTAAAGAGAACACAACAGTCGGCTTTACTTCCAAAACTCACGCCCTCTTTATTTAGAAAAGATGCTAAACCCAGAGCAACAGAGGAAGTACCCTTGGTGGAGCAGTGAGAGTGTCCTACCTGTGTAAAGATAAAACCAACCCAAACCAACACCTGATAATAAAAGCATCACACTCGTAAATATGCCACCACAAACCCTTAAAAGAGAGTTGACTCCCAGCACATAGACCACACCCGTGACTGAAGGCCAGAAAACCAGAGAGACAGAATTAAAATAATATTCCAATCCACCATAAAATGAGCAAGATAAACAATATCGAAATAGATGAGTGTAGGCCTGTATCAGTAAGAGCATATCCTGTGAACAAACATTGTTACAACTTGGTGTAAGATAAACATGTATTATTAGCACTAAAGGAATCCATAAACTTCTACAAAATGACAACAATTTGCTTTCTTCAGCTTCTCAACCTTCAATGAAAGGCATGGCAAAGCCACTTACATCAATAAGTCATTGCAATTCATTCTCTGGGAACCATAAATGATTTCTGAAAATAGTTATCTCACACAAAACCTGCATGTTTATCAAACTGACAGCTGCCGTGCTCAAACATCAGTGACTTTATCTATGAGAGCTGCGTCCAGATGTGGGTTGTACAGAGATGGTAGATTCCACATCCTGCTCGTAAGTTAGGCTGACCAGTTACACCCACGATTGCACTGTTTCCCTGAAAAGGTCTCACACACACACACACACACACACACACACACACACACACACACACACTCTCTCTCACTCACTCTCATGTGTGGCTCTTCCTCTCTCCTGTAGGGTATATAAGCAGAAGCAGAAGTCTCCCAAGACGGAGCAGCAGCCGCCGCAGACCGACTCCGACCAACAGCAGCTTCTCTCTCCAACTTCATCTGAGGGTGCGTCCACCTAAGTTAAACTTACTTTATGTATAGGAAGGTTGCATTCATAGTTTAGAGTTCTCCTTTGGTGCAAAATTTAATCGCTCCAAAACTCCCCAGCAGCTTGGTAACTTTGTTTTGTTTATACTTTCCAGATGTGAAGATGTAAATGCATGATGATAAATGAGATCTGGTAGTCATTTAAAACGTTATTGGTTGTTGTGCAATCTTTGAAACTGAAGCAGCTCTGAATAACTCAAACAAAACCTATTGTACATCACTAGAATAATTTAATTATCAATCCACTTATTTCTTATCTAAAGTTTAATGAATGGCTGCTTTACACCCTAAAAATCCAGGGGTCACTACCTAAATATTAGTAGTATTAATAGTGGACTTAAAAATCCAGGGGTTATTACTTGAATATTATACAGTAGTTACCTTAGTAATGACAATAGAACAAAAAACTGTGGTTGCTACATTTTTTGAGATTTTGCATGCATATTTTCTGTCTCTAACAAGGTATATTATACATGCAAAACCTTTTTAGGTCCATTTTACCTGAAATTTTGCCAAGGAAAGTATGGTCTTATGTTGAGCACAAAACCTCCCAGCAGCACAAAAGGGCTCAGTTCTGCTAATTAATATGTGGAGGGTTCTGCTGTGTCAGCATTTGCCAAAGTTGTGTTATATTTCAATATTTCCTTATTCCACTCACACTTTGACTCATGAGTTCTTATACTTCTAAGTTTTTATGCAGAACTGTTGCTAATCTTAAACAAATAAATCTCATATTGTCTGTGTAGCAGTTGAGGTAGATCAGCCTGTTTGGTAAGGTCCATGTACTTACGTGATTCTTCCACTTTTTTGGTTGTACACGCTTGGATCATAGAGTCAGCTAAAGGAATGTTAAGAAATAAGTATGTCTTTATTTAACATGAATCTTGTAGGTTGTCTCAGCCTTGGAGTTTACTTTGAAATCAACCATTTCCATATTATTAAACTTCTGACTTTTTCTAGGACTTTGTGATGAAAGTAGTTGCTTTCCTTTACTTAAGTAAATGTAGCAATACAACAATGTCAAAATATTTCCAGATAAAAGTCCCGCATTCAAATTTTTTGATCTCACAAATTTGCATTCATATTTTGGACTTTTCACTACTCTTTGTTTTTGTGTGAAATATTTAGTAGTTTTATTTTTTTGAGCCCAAAAATGAAACCATCTGATAAGTTTAGAGTGAAAATCACTGCTAACACCTAAAAAACAACAGAAGCATGACAAGGGGCCCCACACTACATGCTGTTTTTATTGCAAGAGCCAAAAAGGTTGGAATAGGCTTATCATTTTTATTTCTATCTAAATCTGAAAAGTAATAGGTATCTAAAGCTGTGAAATGTAATGCAGTGGAGTAAAAAATGCAATATTACCTTCTGAAATGTGGTGGCTTAAACTATAAAGTGGAATAAAATAGAAATACTGTCTGTCTGTCTGCCTCCCTTCCTGCCTGTCTGCCTGTCTGTCTGTCCCCTTGTCCCTGTGCCAGTCTACAGAAGGTAAGCATGTGTGTCCGTGCCACTGGTGGTTAAGGTAAAACACAGAGCTTCCACTGTGTTAAAAGATGACTCATGCAGCCAAACTCCGTCCAAAACTTGTCTCCTCGACTAGCACATACTCGCCCACATTATGCAACAGTGTGTGCCTCATTCTCAGGCAGGTGTTTGTTTGTATTCCAAAAACCTGTCGTACTGTGTTACCCCTGCTAGCGCCTTATGAAAACAGCTGTTGTGTATTTAATGGGTAAGTCAGCCTTACTACCCACTAATCATCATGGCAGTAACTTACCTTCCTGCTCCCTGTCGTAGGTATAGACCCCGGGTGGGCTGAGGGGTTGATGTCATTCTGAGTACACTGAGGGTCTTTGTTTACATCGGTTTGATCTGTTCACTCCCAAGTTAGTACTTGTTAAAGCACTCAGTTTTGGTTCACTGTTTTCACATTTATAGACTATATGAGTATTTTTAATGGCTTTGATTTACCATAGATAGAAATGACTTGTTTATGGGACTTTCACAAAGTCTTCTTTTTACTAGTTCTACTTTTACTTGTGTTGTAGTACTATTAGTCCACTAGCATACTCCTACTACCATACTATTCTCCTTTTTTAAATCACTACATTATCACTTCTAGGGCTGCACCTAACAATTATTTTTATCATCCATCAATAATGGGTTTTTTGTCTCACCTAATCAGTTAATTGATTCGTCAATAAAATGTCAGAAAATAGAACATTTTCAAGAGATATTCAGTTTATTGTCTTAAAGAGACTTGAATAAAAACAGCCGGCTAGTTGTTATTTCTACATAACATTCCTAATAACATGATTTCACACCGAAGACGTACTGTGGTTTACCTCCATGACTCAATTATTGACCAATTCTACATACATTTGTCTTTTAATAGACATGATTAATATTTATCTCTCTGTAACCACAAAAACACAATATTTGTGAAGTGAAAATAAGTCAACAAACAGTCTTTTTTTTATCAGCATCTTACAGAAAGGGGAGTGACTGTAAAATCCCCTCCACCCAACCCACAAACACACATGGAAACCATGTGTGGTACAATAGTGTTGCACATTGTTGTTTCGTCGGTCACAAACTTTAACACACACACACACACACACACACACACACACACACACTACACACACACACACACACACACACGTGTTTCCAGTTTTTTGAAGCAGATGTGAAGCAGATGAGTTTCATGCAGGAATGAACAGAGCATGATAGGAATTCAGTCTCGAAAAACTACGTAGAAACCAACTACTAAACGGGCACACTACTACAAATGCACCAGAGTTTACTGTACAAAATATCTGTCATTTTAAATATTCAAAAAAGTAAGAGAGACTAAAAAAATGTGTGTTTTCCATCCTCTCTCCTCTTCCAGTCGTGCGACGCAGCATCCAGCCTAAACCATCATCACCATGTCTGATCAAGGTGCCACCCCGACTCCTTCTCCTGCTCCCCCTGCTCCCACGGGACCCCCTCCGAAGGTGACGAACCGCGGCCGCACCGCAGTTTCCATCTCCAGCTCCAACTCTGACTCAATAGACGTACCTGAGTTTGAGCCCTTTGGTTTACCGGGCCCAAGAGGATTCCCACCTATGACTGGTGAGGGAGCACACTGTATAGCGTCAGAAAGGAATTTAGTGGAGTCAGTAACTTAAATTTGTAAGTTTAATTAATTTCAAGATTAATCCAAGTCCAAACAATAATCTGTTATTCATACAGAAGTTACTTGTTTCTAAAAAAAAAAAAAAGACTTGAAGGGCAGAAGACATGTCACTTTTGGTTTGAGAAGAAGACTTTTTCCCGACAGTGACACAGTTTTCAGTAGTTTTCGGAAATAATTGACACATGAATGACGTCCAAACAGGATATATTCTGCTCACTTCCTGCAGCTTATCACTCCATTCCACCCTGGATTATTGTCAAAGAGCTGCACAGTGAGATATATCCGGATGTCATTGGAATTAATATGTGCAGTGAGTACATTCGAGTACAGCCACTAAGAGTGGTTGTAATGTAGGGGTGACACATTACTGAGGGATACATTTAAGTCTTGACACATTAAGAAGGCACAGGTCTCTCACCACTGAACAACTCTCAAACTAGATCAGTTTTGACACTTCAGTTTGACTTTTGATTTTAAATGCATGTATCTGGTAGCGCTTTATGTCAAGTATCTACCTACTACAGAGCAACAAACGATTGGTTGAAGGAGGCAGTGGTGTGAGCAGACTCTCTTCAGGGTTAGGGTTTGTTTTTTTGCCCAAAACTTTCAACAAAAGAGGCACTTATGTAAATTTTTCTAACATTAGCCATCCTGAACAAGTGGTCATACCAGACCACGTCGGGCTGTATAGCAGCAAAATCCTTGAATTTAACTTTTCATTTGTAAATAAAATTGGATTATTAAGGCCTACTATTTTAAAAGTTACTTGTCTCTTTAAATAAGGTTTCTAAGAAACAAGCACTCTAGCACCACAGTACAATGGGCTAATTCATTTTGGTTTGTAATTGATAAACAAAATCTGGATGTTTATTTTTAAATGTATTGATTACAAAAATACACAAAACATAGGCACCAATAAACAAAATTTGCAGTAGACATAATTGAATTTTTTTTTTAGTGTTTAACTTTTTAATATTGATATAATATTGATGAATGTCCGTTACATTGAAGCCATTGCCAAATGAGTTGCTACAAAGCTAATTAAGACTATCAGCTCCACACAACTCTCTCTGGATTTGTCATTGAGACTGTGTTCATAAGATTGTGTGATCAGGTGAATTTCCCACCCTGAAGCTCGATTGAAGATAAATTACCTGTTCCAAAGAGTCCATCATGTTTTTTTAATCCTCCTTGGCTACTAGCAAGAGAGGAAGTGTGGGTGTAGTGCGCAATCACGGAAGGCTTGTAAGACGTGGATGCGTCAACAGTGTAGTCATTACTTAAAAATCCTCATGAGGGCGACAGAAACAACGCACCCATAGCTTTAAACCATTTGAGTGTTTTTTATAATTATTTAGAGGGGCTTTGTTTGCTTATCACTGAACCATTTGCATCTACTCTGCTTATTTTTACCGGAAGCATTTTATTTACTGAACTGAATTAACAAAAACAAGTACTGTAGCACTATGTGCACACTTACAATGTCAGATGACCATCATTTGTTTTGTGGCTCAGCTGCTGCCTGTCCATCAAATCTGATTGAAATCCATCTACAGGTTTTTGAGACATCACGCCCTCTCTCTCTTTCCTTTTCTCTGTCTGTCCATTCAGAGTATCTTGACATCTGTGATGTGGACATGATGAAGAGCCCCGAAGAGCTGAACAAGAGGCAACACCACACCGAGTTGTTCAACTCGGACTATCTCATTGTCCGTCGAGGACAAGAGTTCCAGGTCAAGATCACCTTCAACCGTCCCTACAATCCTGCTACAGACAAGTTCGCTGTGGAGTTTGTCATCGGTGAGCCGCTCGTGAAAAGTGATATTTTCCATCCTGCAGTTGGAAACTCTTTTGATTGTGATCCCTTGTCATTTGCATAAATGTGCTGCTACTCCCCATTCACCCAGGCTCCAGCCCGCAGTTCAGCAAAGGCACCTACATTCCTGTCTTCACTGCCAAGGAGCGTCCGAGCCCCTGGGAAGGCCGCATCACAGACACCGCCGACAACACAGTCACCATGGGCATAACTCCTGCGGCAGATTGTGTTGTGGGGAAGTACCACATGTACGTAGCTGTGGTGACGCCCTTCGGCATCCGCAGGACCAGACGGGACACCAGCCGAGACCTCTACATCCTCTTCAATCCCTGGGTGTCAGGTTGGTTTAAGCTTTTTGATCGCAATTTTCTTATTTCTTTCTTCCGTGTCCATAAACTTCCACATGACCTGCTGTGGCTTTCCTCAGCTGATGCTGTGTTTCTGGATGATGAGGAAGAGAGGCAAGAGTGTGTGATGACTGAGATGGGGATCATCTACCACGGCGCCTACGACGACGTGGCTGAGAGAGACTGGAACTATGGACAGGTAGAGGAAAAAAAAAAGTCAAGGACTTCAGGAATGATTTTCCTAATTATTTATTTTTTACTTTTATTTTTTCCAACCTAGTTTAACTACGGAGTCCTGGATGCCTGTCTCTACATCATGGACCGGTCTGAAATGCCCATCATCAACAGAGGAGACCCCATTAGGGTGACCAGAAAGGCCTCTGCTATGGTGAGAAAGTATTCATGGACATCTTCTAGAACACATGAAACTGGTTTACAGATACATAAGATCTGTAGTTAAATAATGCATCAATGCATGCAGAACATGATTGTGCAGTAAAATGTATGATATCATTAATACAGTGAATGGAGTCGTTGTTTTCTTTTCATGACACTGCACTTAAATTGTGACGCCTGTCTGAAATAAGACGAGCTGTAATCTTAAAAAAGTGAGTAAAGTATGTCCAAATGGTCAACTAGTCATGGTACTGTATAAATAGATTAATGATAATTCATATATATTTATCTGATAGCTAGATGGACTTTATCAATCCCAAATTGGAAAATGACTCTGTTACGAGCAGCAAGTTACCAAGGACATACACAATACTCACTCAAACATACAGAAAATGCAAGAAATATACTAGACATAATAAATAAGAGTAAAAAAAATAAGATAGCAAGTAGGAAAGCAAAGAAAAAAAAGCCAGACTGAAATATATACTTAGAGGGATGAAGAGAATGTACATGTGTATATATAAGTGTAGAATAAAATGTACAACCTACATACTGACTACATACATATTAAATATGCAGCCAATATGCAAACTAATGTTGTGATTTTAAAATAGATAAATTGAAAGTGGAAGAAATAAAATAATGTTAAATTAGGAATTTTTAATATATATATATATATATATATATATATATATATATATATATATACAGTTTATAAAATATAGTGGTTGTCAAGTGGATCTTTCCATAAATGTCTAAAATCTGCTCTACTCTTAGCTGAACTCTCGTGATGACGACGGCGTGCTGGTGGGGAACTGGAGCGGCGACTACACCTACGGAGTGGCGCCTACTTCGTGGACTGGCAGCACAGACATCCTGCTTAGCTACGCCAGCAGCAAGATGCCTGTCTGCTACGCTCAGTGCTGGGTCTACGCTGCTGTCTTTAACACCTGTGAGATATTTATTGGATCCAAGTAGCAGAGCATATAAAAAACAAAACAAAAAAAAAAACATACTTTTTTGCTTTTCAAACCCCTTCCTAATGGTTTTTTGACCTCACTGGTGCGTGACCTCACTGTGTGCTTTGCCCCCAGTCCTGCGCTGTCTGGGCATCCCATCGCGGGTCGTCACCAACTTCTACTCCGCTCACGACAACGATGGAAACCTGAAGACCGACATCATTCTGGATGAGAACGGCAGGGTCGACCGCGGTCGCACCAAAGACTCTATCTGGTAACACATCTTCTATGTCGCTTCCCATATCCCAGAGAAAATTTCCACTTGTTTACATGGAATTAAAAACATCTAGGACGTTTTTTGGAGTACTTTCATGCTCCAAAGAGGAAGAACCCATTCTGAACACCCTCCTTCTTTTATATGGGGCCTTCTTTAGACCAAAACCTCAAGACATGTCGTACTTAATCAAATAGCATAATACATTCAGGCTTCTTTAGAAGGCCCTTTTTGATTTTAATTTCCCAATTTGTGATACCTACATTTTTTCAGGGCCACATGCACGTGCGGTCGGACCAGCTATCTGAACAAACAGAGAAACAGAGAACAAAACAGAGAACCTCAGATTACAACGCACACAGAGGGAGTGTGGCTTCATTCTCTGCTTAGGACGCCATTACTCCACTATATCTTTACATAGCAAATATTTGCAGCTATATTGCTTTTCTGAATAATGAGAACAGAACCTTTAAGGCCTCTATCACTAACACACAGGTTACGATAAAAACAAAACAGAACTTGTATTAAACCGTCTCTAATGATATTTCTAATCACGTTTCATCAGGAACTATCACTGCTGGAATGAGTGCTACATGTCCAGACCAGACCTCCCGCCTGGCTTTGGAGGCTGGCAGGTTGTGGATGCAACACCACAGGAGACCAGCGATGGTAAATAATAACAATAATAATAATAATGATTATATGAAATAATTGCTAGCTGCATAATAATAGGCTGTGGGTTGTGAAGCGTTCTAATAATTGCTAATCTAATTATTCAAAGAGAAATCACAAAACAACAATCTCTTCCTCCATTATCCATAAAGGCATGTACAGATGTGGCCCTGCATCAGTTAAGGCCATAAAACATGGGCAGATATGCTTTCCATTTGATGCTGCCTTTGTGTTTGCTGAGGTGAGTCATAAACAACATTATGTTTGGTGTAATTTTCTGTAAAAAAAGATAATTTTTTTGTCTGTTATTGCTAAGATCAAAGTATTTTGGAGCATCTCTGTCTTTCTCCCGACAGGTTAACAGTGATGTGGTGTTTTATTCCCGGAGTAAAGATGGGACCATGGAGCCTGTCAAAGTGAACCGGACTCATGTTGGCCGCATGGTTGTGACCAAAACTCCAGGAGACGTGACCCGCCGCGACATCAGCGATCAATACAAGTTCCCTGAAGGTCAGAGACTACATTCGACACACATCGCAGTGTTTTTGTTGTTGTTGTGATTAACAGTATATATAGATATAACACACAACACACATATCCACCCCCTGTCAACACCACCCACCCAGACAAAAATCAAGAAAAGATGACAAAGTAACTACAATATTCAAGACCATACAACAAAATAATAACAAAATAGACAATAAACACGTCTCTCCCCAGCACAAAGCTTCTTAGGAGCACTCCAGAGCGCTCAGGTACCTTGCCCATTTCCTAGTGTAGCCATCCAATCTGGAAAACCATTTGTATGACAGCTTTTCAAAAGCCACCCTAGCCATCTCACAAGCCCACTCTTGGATTGATGGCACCCTTTCATTCCTCCATCCTCTTAAAAGAATCTGTCTGGCTATCATCTAACTGGTTTGGACCCAATTCACAGTGTTTTAAAAGCAAGCAGAACCATTTTTCTCTGCTGCAGCCTCAACTTTTGATTGAGATGAATACGTCAAGTTATTTATACAAATATTCTATAAATAATTCTGTAACTGTACGTTTAAGAAAAGTAATCTTAGATCAATCAGCACCAACATGAATACAGTTATCCTGGACACAGCGTCATAATGACAACTGCGACCTCAAGCAGTCTCTGCATTAATGTAAGTCACTTTGTTTTTCTTACTGTGGAGAACTGACAGGTACCAAGCTAATTTATGATGATTGTGACTAGGTGTTGGCACAGTCGGCTGTGTTCTGGCAGGAGAGGACCAGCCATTTGCTCCTATGGGGCTGCCGAAATTGGGAAGGTTTTTGGGGTGGGGACTTGGTTTATATTATACAATATAATAAATATTATATTGTCTGGAAATCAGTTCCATTTGGCTTCATTCTGGCTTGGTTTTGGCGTGACTTGGCACTGAAGGACCGCAATACCTGGGCCAATTCTGGTGCTTCACAATATTGGCACTAATTAGGCAACAAGGATTTGTTGCTTTGAGCTCAAGTTTTTTTACTAAAGGACTGGATATCTGCAAATAGGCTATCTTTATGCAGATAACCAGGAAGGCAAAGCCTGTTAACAAAAACATTGATATTATCATTATCACAAATTATATAAATGTGCAAACTGATATATTAAAATCATCCAATCTAGGCAGTACAGAGGAGCGGACCGTCCTGGAGAAAGCAGAAGAATACGGCTGTCAGCGAGAGAAATCCAACCCTCCTGTGGCGGATGTTGACCTGGTCTTGCCCACCCTGGAGATCGGCGTGGGCGAAAATTTCGAGTTGAGCCTGGAGTTCATAAACCGCAGCACCCAGCGCCGCACCGTGGACGCCTACATCAGCGGGAGTGTGGTGTATTACACCGGAGTCACCAGCCACGAGTTCCTGTTCCGGAATCCCACAGTGACCATTGGTCCCAACAAAAGTGAGAGAGGCATTTATTTATTACTCAACCACAAAAATAGACTCAGAAGTATTTACAATGACTTTTTCATTATGTTGATTCAGCAACAACAAGCATCATCTACATTATAAAGAATATGTAAGCACGGTTAGAAATCAATTAGACATTAGTAAAACTCTTAGAATTAAACACAAGAAAGCCCCCAAAAATATTTAGTCCTTTCCCTCAGGAAATTAGAGAATCTTAGAAAACACATGCCATTAAAAGAACGTAATAATCTAAAAAAAAAGGTCAATGTAGAGAGAGCAGTGTTTTATTTCTGTGTTCTCTAGGTGTGAAGGAGTCTGTGATGGTTGAGTCTAAGAACTACATGAAGCATCTGGTGGAACAGGCCAACCTTCACTTCATTGCTACCGGGAAGGTCAAGGAGACCGGCCAGATCGTCACCGCCATGAAAGTCGTCACCCTGCACAATCCCAAACTCACCGTCACGGTCTGAACATACGCTCATATTCTGGCTAGACGTATAGCAAATCTTATTTGTTGGCATCGGCTTTTTCGGACACATACACTTACTTCACAATCTAATTGCAATAATACATTCAAGAACTTGCTTGATTTGATTTTTCAAGTGTGTCCTTTGTGTACTTCAGGTGTCTGATGGCGGCAAAGTTAGCGAAGAGATGACGGCGACTGTGGAGTTTACAAACCCTTTCACCTTCAGCCTGGAGGGTGTCTACATTCGCATGGAAGGACCCGGACTCATGCTGCCCAAATCCAAATATTACAGGTCTGTCTACTATGTTAAGATTTTAGTGAGATGTTTGGATGTTCTTTGTTGAAGTTGGAAAGGTGGGATTTGATTTTGAATAACCACACAAACCTTCAGCTGAGGTGAAAGTCCCTTGAGTTTTCACTTCACTTCATTTTTTAATATGGCAATCATTGCGTCAATTATTGCACAAAGTTTTATAAATTCCTGTTGTTCATTAGAAGGAAATGTTTATGTTGTATGCAGCGGAAATTCCCTTTCTATGTAACAAAAAAACTCTCATCATGCTGATTTCAGTCTGATCCCAGGAAGCTCCTCCCTGACCTGGACCGAGTTTTTCACCCCTCAGAGGGCTGGCAAAAGCAGGGTGATTGCTTCTCTGGACTGTTCTGCTGTCAGGCAGGTCTCCGGCCAGGCGTCCGTCACCATCGAGCCCTGAGGATCACTGTAGGATCACTGACGCCTGACAACATTCACTTATTTACACAGTATAAGCCTATAGCGTAGTTATTTCCCTGCAGGTTTACAACAGCGTAACAGGTGTAGCTTCAGCATTTACTTTACATATATTTTTAATAGAAAATAGTTCATTTTTAAAATTGCAATTTGTTTAAAAAAAGATGCTAATCTAGACATTTGGGTCCCAAATCAAATAATTTGACAGTTAAAGCTACAGTGCGTAGTTTCTGTCTCCTCCATGAGGAATTCTAAGTAATGACAACAACACTGTCTGCAAATCAACATGAAACAAGCCTTCCACGATGACACACGCACCCCCACCCATCCTCGATGCAGTTGCCTACAGCCAAAGACGACACAGAGGATTAAAAAAACATGATGGACTCTTCAGAGGTAGTTATTTTCACTCGAGTTTCTGCACGGGAAAGTCACCGGACGACACAATCTTCTGAACACAGCCATACTGAGAAATACAGAGAGAGTTGTGTGGAGCTGGTAGTCTTAATCAGCTTTGTAGCAACTCATTTGGCAATGGCATGAATGTAACGGACGTTAATTAATGTAAAAAAGTTACGCATTAAAGTTTTAAAGGGCAACTAAAATAGACAACAAAAATTAAAAAAAAATTGGGTAAGAAATCTATTATTGCAACTAAAGTGTATTTCTCAAAATTCCAAAGGTTAATTAATTTAAGCACAGAGTGAACATATCTGTCTCCAAAATTTCTCCCTTTAGAGCTGCAATGGTCAATTTTTTGCCATTCGGAATTCTTTGTGGTTATGAAAGATTAGCAACCTATTTCATGCTATTTTTCATTTAATAAACTAAATATTGATTAATGCAGCGCCAACTTAATTTTGAAAATGTATTCCAACTATGCAACTATTAAACCGGAGTATCAATTTCCTTGAGTGCCATAAAGAGCTTTTTCCACCTCTTTACTTTAATCTATAAAGTCAGTTTCTTACCATTTTTACTTTGTACAACAACAAATGCAAATATTAACCAAATAAAAGAATTTTGTGACAATAAATGACTTGTTATTGTAGTTATAACCAGTTGTCATAGTGCCATCCTTACTCCCTGAGCAACAAAAAGTCTAAAAGTTCATAGACACCATGAATGATTTGACAGATTTTATTAAGGCTTAGATGATTTTGGCAGTTAAGCTATGATTTCAAAACTGTTTCAAAAGCTGTAAACAGTACATCATGTAATCTAATAAAGCTGAAGTGTAACAGCAAAACACCTTCATTCCTGGAGAACATGTGCCTACCGAGGCAGTAAAGTTTGACACATACTGGAAAACAATTCTGAGATCTTTCACTTCAATGTACTACATCAAATTTAAAAGATGTACATATACAGTACATTTATGTTAACATTATATTCACTTAGCCTACTCTCAAACATACTCAAACATACCCAAAAAAGCTTATCATTTACTTTATTCTGAAAACTTTCTGTATATTTCTACACCGACCAATTCTCACTGTGGAAAATTCACAATTTGTCCCTCATAGTCACTTAAAGGTGATAAGATAGTCTGGGTACGCTTGGTTATCATGAAACACAACATACATGTTGGGGTTGTCTATTTTGTCCACCACACTGTCGAAGCGGTCATGGGGCTGCTGGTCGCTGCGAGGAGGAGGGACCATCATGTTGCTTTCGCCCTGAGTGTAGATTCCTGTCAAGACTCTGGCCACGAACATTAACGCGGAATTATCAGCAGCTGGCTTGGAGTACGTGGGGTTGGCTGAGTAGCTGGCGTTTACCGCAAAGTAGGTTCCGTGACCGTATGCGGTTGCTGAGAATAAGAGGAAATATGGAATTTACAACAAGTCCTCATGTAACCACATATAACCACTATAGTTAAAAGTTTGGGCAACTGAAACTACTTGGTACTGCTGGGTACTGGTGTAAAAGTCAGACACTTTTGTACTGTAAAACTAAAGAGCTTTCTTGTCAGGAAAGTGTAAACAAGTCATTTTAAGCCTTAGGAAAAATGATTCATTCATTAATTTTTCTGGGACAGTGTCTGAATCACAGTCTCAGAGGAGACGTTTTTCCCAGAAAGTATAGTTGCTTTCAATCAAGGCTCTAGTTAGGATTTTAGAGATACTGAGGTCATCATTCTAGATCAATGCAACCGTAACACCCTGTAATTTCAACCGTACACCAAAAGGAAAGTCTGTAAAACTTTCTAAGAAAACACTGTCATCTTTTATTGCTATAGCTGAAAATCGTTTTGGTGTTAGAGAATCAGTTTGTAAAGTACCTACATGTGTCAGAGTCAACTGTAGACTGTAAAAACCAAGGTGTCCACAAATTCATGATCTCTTATGATGAGTCCTCAACGTTGGCAAAATCCTGCTCTTTAACACCAACTAGGAATTACTAATAACCAACAGCTAGTCCCTCTGTCAACAAACATGTTCCCCTCTCAACTCCCCTTAACAGGTTCTGCATTCAAATGTGGCATTACTGTGGACCAGATCATACACTGCTGAAGCATTGAATACTGTATCTTTACCATTCTGCCCAGAAAAGCGCCTGTTGAAACCGGTTTTCTTGATAGAGTCACAGTTGTCATGGGTCGTCCCGTGATACAGAAGCTTTTCGCCTGCTCCTCCCAGCTGATTGTTTTTATCAGAAAGGTGCTTCTTCTGCCCTTCATAGGCACGTCGCAGATGGACATTCTGCAAGCGCTCGATCTATCAAGAAAAACAAAAAAGAAAGAAAATAATGAGCTGTCAATTTTCACTGCATTGCACTTGAAAAGATATTATGCAATTACACTAGGACTATATAAATAGACAGTATCAATCAATTTGATTTGCCACAGGAAATCAAACAACAACAATTCCAAACAATTAAAATGTAACAACGTCAGATATAAAAGTAAGATTTAAAATGCAAGATAACAAAAAAGTAATATTCATGTAGATGAAACTTATTAAGATGATATAGTTCTAACCCGAAGGGTGCCAAAATGGAAGGTGCACTCCATGTCTACATACAATAAAATGTAGGCTTATCTTCCAGTGAAAGCTGCCCACCTTCAAAACAGTCTTGTGGACAGTTCGTTTGAAGTCCTGCTTCACTCGCTGGTATTCTGCAGACGACGGCTGCAGTGCAACCACCTTCAAAGATTCATCGGCACCCATGTTGTCCCAGTACAGAGGAAACGTGAAGTCTAAAGAAGTTGTAGGAAAATAAAATGTAAATGTAAATGTGTTTTTTTTCTAAAACTAAATTTATACCATTACAAAATGCTGTTATGCATTTTGATTTTACCATTGCTGTATACAGAGTAGCAGAGTTGTATTTAGAAAGAAAAATTAAGTAAGTTATATTCTAAGAAAACTATTATAAGGTCTCAAATGTCCTGAGCGTTTTTATAACATCTCAAAACTATCTTCTCACCTGAAGGATTCTCAAGTCGTTTCAGCTTCGTTGTTCGGCCAGGTAATGGCCCCGTGGCCTCCATCCTCTGCAGATTTACACTCCACTGGAGGCCTTGTGCGTCCACTATCCCTCCTGCTACATCATTATTCTCCAGGTTGTGATTAGCTGTTTTGGGGAGTCTCTCCCAGTTGCCACTATGTCCCAGGATGCACCAAGAGACACGGTTGTACAGATCCTCCTCCTCTCTGACTCTCACCTCTCTTCTGAGGGCACCGTGCAGACGGGCGTTAATCAGCTGCATCACCTGGTTGACCCCATCTTTTAACCCGCTCACTGTTAAGGTGCCCTGGCCAGACTGGCCGTTCTGCACGTACAGACCATGGGTCTCAACCAGCTGCATCAGAATCTGCATGTCGTCCTGGGTGAGGCCTTCCAGCTCTTCCTTTTTGAAGGTTTGAGTGGAGCACTGACCCTGATACAGATCCTTCAGCTTGGCCATGGCATCGTCAACATCCTTCCTGGAGAGACCCAAGAACCGGAAGACAGACTGCTGACTTGCGGAGCTAATATGGAGGAGGCTTAAGTCTGCGCTCACAGACAAAGGGGGCTGTTGTTGTTGTTGCTGTTGTTGTTGCAACTGAGGTACTGGCACTGCAAGGTAGGTAAAACAATAACAATCAGTGACCATTCTCAAAAAAATAAGACAATTTTGATAAAAGAGACAAATTCTAAGCAAGCCCTAAAGAAGAAGGCTGTTAGTGAATCACCTCTGTTTATTACAGCAGTGGAAAACATTTTCTTTGCCTCATCTTTAAAAGCCAAGAAGACATTGATCTTAATCAGGACGAGGCGGATGTCAGTGAGACAGTAAAGAGGAGTGGACGACGTGGCTGCCTTGATCCCTTGGAGGATGGCACTTGCCACAACACCAGGGTCCAACCCACCAGCTCCTGCACAAACACAATGCAAAATATTACTGGTAGAGTTAAAACTGACTAAAAAATTTACATTCAGGCGTTGCGAAAGTCCAAAAGACTCACCAGCACAAATGGCAGGAATGGCGACAGACTTCAAATCGTACGATTCACAACATTCAACAATGCGACCCATCAGTTGTTGGATGATGACAGCATCAATATACCCACAGACATGGAAAATGGCTTCACAGGGGAACAATCCGGCCTGGGACACAAAGACGTCTCCTTGATTCACTTTTGCTACGGACAAAACAACACGGACAAGATTAGTAAGAAGCTGTAAGTGTGTGTTGCTTGATAAATGTCAAGCTGGTCCTCTCTTCTCACCTGCTCTAAGTTCAGCCTCCACCTCTGGTCCAGCTAGGGTTAAGATGTCTTTGCACACACCATCTGTAGAATAAAGATTATGTTTATAATCAGTGGTCAAATGAAACTAAACTATCATGCAAGTTAAATTGACTGAAATACAGTACTTCAACAATACTTTGCTTGTGTATTTACATTGTTTGCTACCTTATACTTCTACTCTGATATATTTTGGAGGCAAGTATTACTACTACTATTAACTACATTTATTTTATAGCTTTAGTTACTTTGCAGATCTCTAACAGCCATGTTAGCAGCTCTGCGAGGCTGTATTTTCAACTAAATGCTAATTTCAGCATGAAAACATATGATATATCCACTAATCAGCATCAGTTTTACAAATAGATTGTAAACATAAGGATTTCAAATAAATGCCAACCAAAGCATGCACAAATATCAATCAATTTCAATAAAATGTTTGTATAAAAGGGAATCTAACCAAATTATTCATATTAAAATATCTGTAGTAATTTCATGCTAAATCGACTATTATTGTTTGTGCATTTCGCCATCGTTAGTGTGTGTTCCCGCTCTTGTCACGGATGTTTACTTGACAACCGTTGAAACGATAGGCCGCGGATTGATGGTTGTCTAGTGGAAGTGGTTGATATGTTTGGAGCTAGATTTGTTTTCTTTATTACATGCAAGAAAATAAATGATCTGAGAGAAAAAAAATGTTTGAGAGAAAAAGTTGTAACACTGATAGCAAAAAAAGCATTATATGAGAGGAAAAAAAAAATTCTTAGAAAAAAATCTCTCGCAAACACTTTTTTAAACTCTCAAATATACACTACCGGTCAAAAGTTTGGGGTCACTTACAAATTTCCATTCCACTCTAATACAGACAGAATACCATCTGAACTGAGTGGGGGCTGATCTTTAATTCAATATCTACATTATCCATTATCAGCCATCCTTCATCCAATGTTCCATAGGCACATCCTGTTTACTAATTTGATATCATTTTAAAAAACTGACTAAGATTACATTGGAGAACCCTTTGTAATTATGTAAGCACACAAAGTAATCTCAAAACTGCTGCCCTGGTTAAAAAAAACAATGCAACTGCTTTCAGATGGTATTCTGTCTATAAAGGAGTGCAATGGAAATTTTTAAGTGACCCCAAACTTTTGACCGGTAGTGTATATATATGTTTTTGCTATCAGTGTGAAAAAAAATGTTCTCTAAACGTTTTTCTTCTCGCTCTCAAAACCTTTGAGAAAAAGTCTTTGCTCTTTATGCATTTCTTGCTCTCGTCTCAGGATTTTTTTCTCGATGTTAAAATAATGTCATGGGCGGGGCCACATTCCTATTGGCCAGTTGGGTGAGCACCGTCTTGTCTGGGAGTCCATCTGAATCATTACACCATTGTCACCACCATAGATGCACTGCCTTAATTGAGTGCGGAAGCTAGCGTTAGCTAACCAGCAGCCAGCCCACTTCTAAATAAATAACTTTTTAATTATCTAAACAAGCTAAACAGTCTCACCAAGTCATTAGAATACATCAACTGGGAACCATGAGTGTCTGTACCAAATGTTGTACCAATCCGGTGACCTGCTTTTTTTAGACCTCCATTAGTTCTCACTTACCGTTTTGAAAGTTAACGAAGTCGGTTGAGTTCACGACAGCATCTGTAACCTCATTAGTGATGTCCCCAAACACCAGCTGTAGTTTAACCCCGCTTCCCACTGTCATTGTGATGTCATCAAGATCACTAGTGAGGGACCTGAAGATCGCTAAGAGAAATAACAAAATTTATGTTACAGTCTAGCTAATATTTAATCTGAGAAGTGGCAATGTTGAAAAGCTAAATTGCTAATGAATAGTTAAAACAATGTTTTAAACAGTGTTGGGCAAGTTACTTGTAATTAGTTACAGTTATTAGTTACTTCTTCCAAAAAGTAACTAAATTAGATAATCAGTTACAAATTATAAAAGTAACTAGTTACTTCGTAAAGTAACTAATGCGTTACTTTCAAGTAAATTTTTAAATGCTCAAATGTGACCACACCCCTTTAGCGGAACATAAAATACATGTGCATGAATATTATAATGAAATTAGCAGAAACTGTACACAAATCTAAACTCTTTTAATGTTGCTATGGGACAAAGTGAGACTAGCCTTCAATCAAATGCCATGAATGTAGATATTATGTCTAGCGGATCGATACAAATAACAACATAGATGTTTTGGAACTTTTGATATTTATTGCCCCTCAACAGTCCACAACTGGGCAAAAATATGCTTGTTTATATAGCAAAAATTAATAACATATACACTCTTAGTAAGTGGCTTGAGGTTTATACTTTTGCGCTGTGTGCGTGTGTGTGTGCGTGTGTGTGTGTGTGTGTGTGTGTGTGTGTGTGTGTGTGTGTGTGTGTGTGATAGAGCGAGGGAGAAGTGAGAAAGTGACAGCGATAGCCACCCTAGAGTCATAGTGCCTGTGTTTTCTGACCATGGTGGGAAACATTTAGCGTTTTTGTAATAACAGTAATTGTATTTAGTCTTAGCAGTTTACCTTGGCCTCCCTGGTTCATGTTTGAGCTGAGGTGTCTGTAGACATCATGGTAGCACTGTAAATAAGAACGCCAACATTAAACAGTTTGTTATTCGATAAACCATGCATGTACGCATCTTACAAACCAGTTGTTCAAGTGTTGATAGTCACCTCCTCAGAGTCAGGGTAGTCTGGTTTAATGACGATGTGGATGGTGGAGAGAGACCCAGAGGATGCAGATAATCCAAACTGGCGAATGTTCTCAGTCAGCACTTGAATGGCTTCTCTTAGTGGGTATTTTAAAGCAATCCCAGGTCCGATGACTGGAAAGGCCACTGAGCACAAGCCCAGCCGTACACAGAGGTCCAAACACTTCTTCAGCCCATTACCAAGCACCTGGAAAACAACAGACATTTCCTCCAGTGTTTTCAAAAGGTACTCCTTCATTCAACATTGCTTCCTAAATGTCTGAAGTAAGCTAACATAACATGAATTGGTTTTGTAGAGCTTATCTTATAATATAACAATATTTAGATTGTGCTGGTATAAAGCCCACTACATTGGTTTTATGTCAGTAAGTGGACCTTTAATTTCAGCTTGTCTTTTGCCCTCACCCGTAGTATTTTCTCTTTTGTAGTATTTTTAGTATTTTACTTTACCTTCACACTCTGCCCTCTGACTCCATCCCATGGCAAGCACTCAATGAAGAAGAGCTTGGAGCAGCACAGAGATGGAGGCGCATCAACCTGCAGAACACCACCAGGGACGAGGGTACAATTCGCTGCCATAATGTCAAACTTTGACTTGATTGCGTCCCCGGCTTTCTCCAACAAGCTTTTACCAATTTTAGTAGAAGTTAGCTGTCTGTTGAGCATGGGAACCACCCACACATGCACCTGTGGAAACAATATAAAATATCAATGCCGGTGGTTGCATTGCTGCTGTATTATGTTGTATAGAGTAGAATAGTAATTGTTGAACCTGCTCATCCACCAAACTGCCAAGGCTGATCTTCAGACTTGTCTTGTTGACCACAATGCTTCCAACAGTGCTGCTGCGCAATCTGGGCATGGGTTGGACTGTGAAGCTGCTGCTGCTGGGGCAGGTGATGCTTCGTGGTTTCATTTTTGCATTGGAGGAGTGCACACCTTGCTGTTCCCTGACAATAACCTGAAAGGAGGTCTCAACCAGCTCCTTGCCCACTTTACCCTCTGCTTGAAAGTACCGCTGAGCCCCCGGCCCATCTAGAACCAGAGTGTCTAACGTCAGACTGGCTAGTGCTGAGTTTAGAGCCTGCTGGGTTTCCTGGACCAGACAACGGGGACCAGACACAAGCACACAAGGGTATGGAAAATGTGAGGCCTTTAAGGTCACCTTGGTTTGCTTCATGCCAATCATTCCCAAGATTTTATCAAAACAGTCGAGCAGTTCAGGATGCGGTAAGTTCAGCACTTCTTGTGTCACGACTTGGTTTATCTGGTAGTCATGCAGAACCTCTTTGAGCTTGTTCACATTTTCACTGTAGCCCACAATTTGTACCATGGTTGTTGCGGTTCCTGGGATAAAGCTGACCTCTACTCTGAGCTCTCTAGAGTTTTCCTGGTTCTTGGCTTTCATGAGGATTTCCTTCACTCTGTCTAGATCTGGAGGTACAGCTGCAGCTCCCTGCAGCGGCACATTGGCCACAGTCAGATCTCTCTGCACTGCTGCCTCAGCCTCATCCAGGGCATTGGAGGACAAACTGGACAGGACTAGATCTGACACCACTTCCAGGGAAACAGGATTTCTGAGGCTCTGCTGGAAGCGAGCCTGGTACTTTGAGATGGCACAGCTGGATTTTATAAAGGTCATTAAAGCTGGGCAGAGCCGAACTCTCTTTTCCTTTACATTTTTGATTAGATCATCAAGTTTCTTAGCTCCTGACTGCACTTCCTTGTCAGGGCCTTCCAAGATGATCATGCCGCTGCCTAATATGATTTTAACATCTGGGTAATGTGCACGCATTTCTCGACTAAACTCTTCTTCTACCAGTTCGAATTTCTTCTTCACAATTGGTAATTCCTTCCGAGTTGGCAGGCTTTTCTCCAGGATTGAAATCTTCTCATTCACAGCCTTAACTTCTCCCACTACCACTGCATAGCCGCTCTCCGTGTACACTTTGATATCGTCGGTTTCCAAGGAGGGGTTCTGCAGTAGGATTTTTATCTTTTTTGGCTCAACCACATGATAGCAGAGGTAGGTCTCAGTAAAATCGATGAAGACCCGATCCACCTGTAACTCCCATTTATCTGCACTACCAAAAGCTCCTGCAGGCCCCTTCTCAATATCCCCCCTAACCACTGCCTCCTCCTCATCAAAATCCAACTCCACTGTGCAGCCAATAGAAGAGAGTTGCTTCTGTAAGACTGTATGTGCTTTAAGGTTGTCTCTCAGGAAATACAGGAGGAAAATATCCAGCTTGTAAATCTTCTCAAGGCCTTTTGTGTTTGCTTTTGTGTATGCCTAAAGAAGAAAAGCAATATCAAACAAAGTAATTATTTTTATAGCAATGTAAGTCTAGTAAAAGGCATCTTTTATAATCTATAAATTACAAAAAACATCTTAAAGATGTGTGTGTGTGTGTGTGTGTGTGTGTGTGTGTGTGTGTGTGTGTGTGTGTGTGTGTGTGTGTGTGAGATCAGCCTACACTACAACATTTTGATTGTCAGAGGTTGAATGTGCTCAGAAATCCCCCCCCAAACTGGTCTGGCCAGATTCTTTGGCTCTGACATTTGGGATTGTGTGTTTACTGTTGTCATAAAAGCATCACCGAAGTTTCCTAAACAAATGTTGCTCACCTGTGATTGACTAGTGGATTTCTGATCAAGTGGGGAATTAGTTCGGCTCACAGTCAGACGTAGGTCTCCACAAGGAAGGGAAATACTGTGAAACTTCCTGTGCAAAACCCTTTCCTGGTCTGTAAAAAAAAAAAAAAAAAAGTCCATGGTCTCAACAAAATCCTACATTAAACTAGAACTGCAAAGTGTACTCTACCTAAAACTCATTTCAACTAAATGACATTCCTTACCTTCTTTTTCCTTGAAACAGATTGTGTAAGTGTTGCCTCCAGCCTTTTCAATCATTCCACAATCCCCTCCCCCAGAATCCCGTCTTTTTTGAAAGTGCCTCCTGATTTTCTCCTTGTCTCTGTCACTCAGATCTTTCGCTTCAAAGAACAACGGATGTTTGTATTCATCCATTTCACCTACAGTTCTCAACTTAACCTTTTAATATGTATGGCACTTCTTAGCACACCACTCAAGTGAACAATCTAATCTGAATTTGTTAGTTTCTCTTTCACTTAACTCACCTCATGATTACGTGTTTGCAAATACAGTAGACACACCCAATGACTTACATAGTTATTGTTGACTTTTACCGTAGCGTGGTCAGTGGTAATGTAATGATGTAAGGATAACTATTCCATCAATTTTGATGACACCATTTCTCACATTTTGGTTTCATATGTTGAAATTAAAATCCTAAACTAACAATCGGCAGTGGGTTTGTCAGAGCTTGTTTGAATCTGCTGCTGCTGAAAGCTGCACAAGGCTTTAGAAAGATGATCCTGCAGGTACCTAAGCACCTCAAATTAGCAGAAGATTTTTTGGCCACGGATATTATTTACCTCAAATGATGCCTATAAGTTATTTTGCTTCAAAGAACAATGGGTGTCAATATGCATCTATTTTACCTCAAATTCTTAACTTGAAGGAAAGGTTTTTCATCTAGTATGGTAGCTGTGCATTGCCCTGGTCCTCAGTAAAAGGCACCTAAGCTGCTTTAATTTAGTTTCAAGCCAAGTACTGAAAGCCTCCCCCCCCCCCCCCCCCCCCCCCCCCCCCATATTTATGAGTGATTTGCAAATGCACGTGCCCAAAATGATGCATAGAATTTCTTCATTGGACATGAAGCATGATAGTGATGGTGGTAAAAGTTATAATGGGGATATGAATAAAGATGTCTTTATGTAGGTATCATAAGGACAATAATTTATCCAATATGTGCAAGAAGGAGAGGTACCGCAGGTCCTTCATCCCGGCCTCTGTCAGACTCTACAACACCTGCACTACCTGATCATGTTGTAGTTTCTGTTCCTGTTTTTCACTTAATCCACACCATCTGTATAACTTTATCTGTATTTATATTTTTCCATTACAAGTACTTAC
>NC_045751.1:12830501-12834210 GCF_008692095.1 Etheostoma spectabile | reverse complement strand
TATTTATGGTCACAGGTGAATATAACTTATATTATGGTTTACCTGCTTCCGCATTATCACTTTAACTAGATATTCAACTTAATTTTAGTGTAACTTACAACACTGCAATGTTGTTTTTCTTGTACTATGGCAACTGCACTTTACTTTACAATACCTCATGTGACGCCACTTTACCTTACCTTACTTTGCTTCAGTCTACCTTTCTGCACATTGTCTATTGTTTACCTGTTTTTCTTGTGTGTTTACTTGTTTGTTTGTTTTTGCTTTCATTGTAGAGAATTGCTGCTGTAACAAAGGAATTTCCCCGTTGTGGGATGAATAAAGTATCATCTAATCTATCTAATATTGAGGGTGACAACAATTGTTTTGTTTTTGGCATTTTATGTGTTTGTGTATTCGATAACAGATAATAGATAGATAGATAGATAGATAGATAGATAGATAGATAGATAGATTACAGGAAAGGAGGGCCGAGAGATATGGGCAATGTTATGTTCTGACATCAATGGTTGCTGGTAGTTCCTCAATTTTTTGATTTCACACCATAAAAACTGTTTTGCCGGATTAAGGTCTATTACTGAAACGTTGGCATTAAATTTATCTTAGACTGTGTGCGGTAGTTTCACCATTTAAAAAAAAAAAAAAAAAAGGGACACCAAGAATTGAACTGACAGCCTGCATCTTTACAGCACGAAACCACTAGATGTCCTACTTAGACTAAAAACTCTACTGATGCACTGACAACTACAAAACAGCAGTTTAACCCTCAAAGGTCTAAGGACATGTTCACATATCTTCCTAAATTTACCTTTTTAATGTATTTGCATATAACTAATCCCTGTGCGTTCAGAACAAACTCAGATTTCCCTACAGTGACCCCCACATTTTTCTAGAGCAATGTGTAAAGAGATAATTTGACTAAAGCTGAAAGAAATTGATGTTGGCTTTTTGAAAGTCCTTAAAGCAGTATTCCAGTCAATTTCTACACGTAGCTCTGTTGTTAAAAATGAAAACAATCCTTGCTGCCTGCACCGTGTTATCCCTCTGTTAGAGTTAGCACCCAACAAGCTTAAACAGGCTTAAACAGGGCAGGTTTTAAATGTGTTTTTTGCCTATAAACATGTTAAAAATGTCAATACAAGTGCCTAGCCATGTGCAGTGATTTTTTCTGAGGAACACAGCGTATCTGACTGCAGTAGATGTCACAATAAGGCATAAAAGTTGTGTTAATTCATATCTCACAGTTTATTTCCTGGTTTTTTTTTGTGGGAAAAGGGGCATTGTCAGCTCATCAAAAGTCACACCCAGGTTCCTTGCTGTACAAGCTGGCATCAAAACAGTGTTGTCAGTGATGATGGACAGGTCTCAAGCATACTTCCCTTCCACTTAAGCAATACAAGCTCAGTCCTATTCATGTTTAGTGTAATTAATATCGACCCTGAGATGTCTTGCAGTGAGCGTCAGTTAGACAAAGGTCTATTGTCAAAGTTGCCTTACTTCAAGTCTTTTCTTTTTTTACTGAAATAAACTGAGCTCAGTTAAAGTTCAAGAGAGAGAATGAAGTGGAGACACCTCAGTGTAACTGTGGCATTGGGTTGACCAGAAGGAGACTGATAAAAGTCTTGGGCTTATCAGAGGGGCATCAGGGCTAACTGGCACCGTCCAAAGGGGCACTTAGGTTGACAAAAGGGAACTTGCAAGTGAGAGGCACATGGACCAACCAGAGGAGCATTTAGGGTGTAGTTGACTTCCCTGTTGTCCCCCACCCCATCATAGATTTTGTCTGAAAAAAGTTCTGACTCTGGGGACAACAAGCAACGCTGTCCCAGATAACCTGAAAGGTCTTGGCGGTTCAGAGTGCAATAACGGGTCACAAATATATTTTGGCCCTAAGCCATTTAGGGATTTATAAACCAGTATAAGTATTTTGAAATCAACTCTTTGAGGCACAGGAAGCCAGTGTAAAGACTTCAGAACTGGAGTAATCTGATCTATTTTGATACCCGTGTGTTAACTGAAATGACGTCACGGCTACAAAAGAAAGTCTATTATGAAATAATTCCTAAAAACTAACAAACATTGCCTCGCATGTATGTTCTTGTTGGAGAATGATTTTTGAGCATGACCAAAAAAAGTAAAAACACCTTTTTAAAACCTTTTTCAATATTTCACTTTAATAAATAAAAACGCTCTCTGGTCAGTTTCTGTTTTCTTAAAATCCATGTATGTATTAAATAAAGCACAACTACACATGCCACATTCTAGATGTGGCCACATGCTGTAGGGGAATTCTCAGATTAAAGTCAGAATTCTGACTTTAATCTCAGAATTCTGAGAAAAAAGTCAGAATTCTGAGAATAAAGTCAGAATTCTGACTTTAATCTCAGAATTCTGAGAAAAAAGTCAGAATTCTGAGAATAAAGTCAGAACTCACATACATTTTTCACCAGTGGCCCTAATCCTCTTCCGTAATTTTCTACCATACACTTCAACCACCAAACGTTTCCCTCAATTCCTTTTGACCATTTCTTGGCTGGTACTATTTGCCAGAGAATAAACTAGCTGATTCCCCCTGCTTCCTGTTTCCATGCTAAGCTAAGCTAACCAGCTGCATAGAAAAGTTTATTAAAGGATAGAACCTTGAGATGAACCATCTCATTTTCAAGCTGGTCCACATTAGCTTCAGATTTAATGGACAGACATAAACATGGTATCAGTTGTCTTATCAAACTCTTTGCAAGAAAGCTAATAGGCATAGGCAGTTGAATTGTTTTTTTAAAAGAATAATTTAAGTATTTTACAACCTGTCTTGTTCTCATAATTGTGGCCTTTCTGAATATAGCTCAGGCTAACTTTGCACTTATCACCTTCGCAGTGCGGAGCTTCAAAAGCTTAGCAAATACTTAGTCCAATTTTAAATAAGTCTTTTCAAATGTTAAACCAAAAGGAAATGCATAAATTAGCTTCCTGGATTAGCTATTATAGCTAACTGCATAGGGATTCTCTGTGGGAAAGTGTCATGCATTTGTTGTTACTGTTGTTCTAAAAATCCCACTTTTTGATGACAATTAATATTTACCATCATGAGAAAAGATGAAGCAACTGATACAATTGTTCAACTAAATTTCAACCTATTCAGCTCATGTCTTTTTTTCAGCAATGGGACTGTGGTTTTCCCCTCTCCAATCAACTTTTTAATCAAAGTCCGCTGCTTCTCATAGCAATGTCTGGATCGACCCATTTCAGTGTGAAATGCACTATAACCAGCATGCACATGTGCTTCCTTCCTTCCTTCCTTTAAATATGGGCCATATTTGATACCTGTTTCTTCACAGAATCAATCGCCTCACTAATTAAACACAACACTGCTATTATTTTGAACATTCCCCTTTCAATTACAGATTCAATTACTCAATTCAATTATTACTCTACAACACTTACTAATACATTAATAAACTAATAAAGACCACAGCTCTGCTGTAGCAATAGTTTTTGTGCAAAAGTGACTTAAAGAGATGGCATTTAGGAGTGGGAGTTGAAGCATGTATAATATGCAGCATTGATAAAGCAGAGGCCACTCTTAAAGACAAACATGACTCAACGTGTTCCTCGACGCACAGGAAGTCTTTAAAGGAAATAACGCTGACGGCAAAGTTTGATCAACAATGAATGGGTAACAAAATCTTGAGTAACAGTGTGGGGAAAAGGG
>NC_045751.1:12821874-12830491 GCF_008692095.1 Etheostoma spectabile | reverse complement strand
GGGGTGACTGCCAACAAATTTCTTAGGAAAACTGTTCCCTGGGAGAGTATAAAAGTAAGGTGCAGAAAACATGATGCTCACAGTATTGCACACTCGGCAAGGGAGGATTCTTCAAATCTGATTAGAGGCCTGCAAAAACGAAAGCCGTTGCTTCTGTTTCTAAGATACAAGGATTCTGCATCCTTTAAGACGAGGATGACTCCTTCAATCCAGTGCATCATTGTCCTGGCCTGCTGTATCACTTACACTTCAATGGGTAAGTGTGTTAATTTATAGATTGTGGAAAGCTTTTTGGCTGTATTTCTGCATTATATAGCTTTACATGAGTTCAACCTTGACTGAGCTTAACATATCAGAAAACATGGGGGGTGAAACTGTAGCTGTTGCATACATTTTTTACAGTGTGAATGTTAAACTGTTTCAATTCTTCCAGCTATTTTGCAGTGCCGGTGTATAAAAAGAAGCAAGTCCCTTAACCCCTCTCTCATTGCTGGTGTCGAGGAGTATCCGCCTCGTCCATACTGCAACCAAAGAGAAGTAATGTAAGTGTCTGCAGTAACATGAGCAAAAAGTAGTTTTTTCATTATTCAGTGGTAAATGTTGATTTTCCAATTACCGCAATTTGAAACTGTTGTGTAAAGAGTTGTTTTACATTAAAGCTTTCTCTTTCTCATACAGTGCCATACTGAAAAATAACAGCAAACAGTGTCTTGACCCCAGTTCAAAATTCACCCAAGCAGTCCTGCAGACAATAAAAAGGTAAGTCCAAAGCTTTTTTTTGTTTCTTTTTAGATTTATTTTTTATTTTTTTTAGGCTTTTTATTACTTTATAGGTAGGACAGCTGAAGACATGAAAGGGGAGAGAGAGAGATAGAGAGCGGCCGCTGCGTCTAGGAACAAACCTGTGCACATGGGCGCGTGCTCCCCCGGTTCTCTACCTAGGCGCCCCAAAGCTTTTTTTCTATGGTGTGCTTTCATTAGCCATCGTACCGACACAGCGTAAACTAACACGCATGTAATTAGACGAGAGAAGTAGAGATAGAAGAGACAAATAGACGTTACTTACATTTAATGGGTTATAATTCCAAAAAGATGGAAACCACTGTTTCAGATGATTAAAATGTCAAAGGTTAAATATGAAATGCTTTCTTTACAGGCAGAGGGCGGTCCAACCTCATAAGAGGATCATCGCCAGCCCAATAACAACCAAAAATTGGGCAACCACATCATCAGCCACAGAGTCAGCTACATCATCAGCTACAGCAACGCCAACATCATCATAATGCAAATGTGTTTATCATCGTTGCAATTAAACAGAGGTATCTAATTTGTACACCTTCCCAAAAGGTTAGGGTTGCTGTTTGTTCCTGTTTGTTTCTACAAAGTCAAACCCAGGCACTTGCTGAAACAAGTGAAATTGTTTCACTTCAGTTGTTTTGAGTGTTGTTCACTGGAAGCTAAAAGTTAATACTCCAGAATCCATAACTGAGGATGGGCACTTTTAGTAGACTGTTTGTAAAGCTAGAGTATTCTTCCAGGTAAACGGATGCATGTATGAAATGTGATTTAAGTAAGCTGGTAAGACTATTGTATTTCCATCTTAAAAAACTGCCTTAGTTTTTTTTTTTTAACACTGCATCTTGAAGTAAATTATAACAGTGTTTCAAACTTTGTGTAAAATCATAATAATGTGAAGGTCAGTCATGAAAGAAGTTATTGTAAAAGTTGTTTGTGTTCATTTTATATGTTAAAGCATTATTTGTTTTTGTAATTTAAAGTCATTTCTTTCTGTTTTGGTTATTACAAACAAGTATGTCTTTATTTATACATTATACTATAAGTGTGCCCAGTTCTTTTTTTTCAGGCTGAAATCATAATGCACAATACTGACTTTTGACATGTGATTCTGTTAATGATGGGCTGCAAGACTGCAATAAATCAGCACGACTGTAAAATAAAACTAACATTTTGGAATGTTCTTTTGAAATATCCAGTTTACAGTGCAAAGCAGCTAGTGACATATTAGCATCTTTCTCCTCTAGATCCACTCATTGTTATCAGTATTTGCAACATAAATTGCAAGGTGTAATTATGCAAAACGACTAAGGTGCAACTGTATATGGTCAGTAATAGAAACAAATTGTAAAAACCACCAATTTAACAACTAAAGGATGGAGCCAGAGCCTAAACAAGACCGAGTCTACTGCTACGTCCGTGTGCTAACATGCTGATTGTTTTCTCTAATTGGCTTTCTCCGTCAACCTTCTCTTTGGTCTTTCCGCGTCTGCTATGATGTCCATAGAGGCTGCTGAACCCGGTCAGCCTACCGGTTATAATCATTTGGTCATTTAAGACTAGGTGATGGTGTTTGATGAAAACATCGGGATCAACAATTTGATTGCAATTCAACCTGGGGGGGGGGGGGATGAGGATACCAAATTTCAGTGAAGACATTTCACTCAACCAGAAAAGTAAACCTGCTGGTGGTGCCCGAGGAAAAATCAGGCCATCACCAAAGTCATTAGGATTTATCATCTGGAGACCATGCATGTCTGTAACAATAATGTAATGACAACTCCTCCAGTACTTATTGAACTACTTCAGTCTGGACCAAAGTGGTGGGCCGACTGACCAACACTACTATTCATAGAGCTATGCTGCTAGAATGGCTAAGAATATATATGTATTTAAATATGCATTACTGTGGGTATGCAGGCTGTCTGTCTGTCTCAGAAAAATGATTAAAGTCATAAATGTATTATCAATGACACCCTCTGTTGCAATCGTTATTGCGAAAAACTGGCTTGTGTAATAGCCTAACACAAGCCATCTATAAAACGTGTCTGCTGATAATCTGGTTTCTATGAAGCCCCCGCAGCCCTCTATCCTCTTGCTTCACTCTGACCTGTAATAACAAAGTGACATATTATCAGTAGACAAAAACAAGCTAGTAAATTAGGACTCATGACGGCTTCTTAGGATTCTAGTACTGTCCTGAAACACTTATTAGCAGAAAGAAACTGGAAAACAATTTTGTGTTTGTGGTTGTAGAATTCCCCTCTTTCAAAAAGTCACCCTCAAAGTTGTTTTTCAAAAGTAGAACATTTTGCCAAGTCATACTGTAATACATCATCTAATTTTTTTTTACAGTCATGTGGGCTTGAGGCTTGATTTTTATGACCCACTTTTATCCCACATTTATGGCCCCAACATCTGACAAAGACACGTGCCTTTAATCATAAGGGATCATAACATGAGATATTTCTCAAGTAATGTCTGAAAGTGCTTTGTCATTTAAAAAGATGATTTTGGCTGCTGTATTGATCATTAATTTAATGATGTCACTAATTCTTGATGAACAGATAATTAGCTTGAATTTCAACCTCTTGACTAATTAGCAAAACTTAAAGTAGAAGAGACTTTCAACAAATCTTTATTTTGGTGTCAGTTTAACAGCCAAACAAATTGATTGAAACAGTGTAAATGGCGGTTACTGCTGTTCAAGTGTTTATTGTTTTTAGCTGACCTGGACCAGAAATTATTCAGTTAAAACGGATGATGCTGTTTTGCCCTTATTGTTCTGCGTGGAGATTGCTGGAAGTGATATAAAGTAGTGTTTTATGTGGAGTGACCAGTGTGCCAGCTAACCTAGGGAAAACACTGCATACTAACACCAAAATGAACAAAAACGCATGAACTTGCGTTGTAACTCTATTGTGCTGTATGTATTACAGAGTCTGACAAAGCCCCCAAGACAAAAGACAACATCACAACCTCACACAGATACCATATGTGCAGTAGCCCCAGGCCATATTCCTTTTCCAGAGTCGGGGAGAAAACCAAGTTGAATACTTCTGCAGAGCTATGATAAGCAGAAGTTATATGAATCTGTCGGCTGATCGTCAAGACAGACATGCTTTGTCTGTATGACGAATTTCTCTGTTCGCCAACCGCAAACACACCGTGTCTTAACCTCAGCGGGGCCTCTTGTCTGTCCCTGAACTCATCGTCCCATGACTACCTTCTGCTGCACATGTGAATGCACCAAAGTGAAACCAAGATGCCCCCCCCCCCACACACACACACATACAAACTGAGGTTTTACTCCATTTCCCACAGCTTAGTTCATGAAGAGCACATGATTGCTGTATGTGTAAATATTGGAAATCAGAATGTATATAAACAGTCGCAACAGCTGAATGATATCTGTCTGAGTTGAAGAACTTAACAGGCAACAGCATCTACACATAAACAAGCGCAAACAAGATGAAGCTCTGCATCCTGCTCATGTTTGCTACCCTCTCCGTCCTCGTTTACGGTAAGAGCACTACTACATGATTTGTGAATAAACATTCTTCTGTAATAGTAACGTACTAAACCTTAGGCATTTGGAATAGAGTGGGTTGGTGAAGGGTGATTTAGTTGCTCTTCAATAACTCCAGATACTGGCAGGTTTCCTGCAGAGTTGTACTCATTCCAGAATAGATAATCGTCAATCTGAAAACTATTTTATTAGGATGTGAAACACGCTGCCAAAGCCTTAAAGCAAGTAAATGTTTCTAGATACAGGGGTTTGCCAAAGTATTCATACCCCTTGAACTTTTCCTCATGTTGTCATGTTACAACCACAAATGTAAATGTATTTCATTTGGATTTTATGTGATAGAACAACACAAAGCGGCGCATAATTGTGAAGCGGAAGAAAAATGATACATACATGTTTTCAATTTTTTTTTACAAACAAAAAACTGAAATGTGTGGCGTACAAAAGTATTCAGCCACCTTTACTGTGATACACCTAAATAAAATCCAGTGCAACCAAATGCCTTCAGAAGTCTACCTACATTAGTAAAACATCCGGGCTACGCAGGAAAGGAGAATCAATTGAGCCTGCATGCGGTCGAACCGACCTCTGGCCTATCAGAGCACGGCCTGTCTGTCGTGTGAGCCAAGAAATCAGCACGGATATTGAACCTGTAACGATGGCTGCCAGGAAAAACCAAGGTGCTCTGATAAGTTTGCTGTTTTTGTAAAATCGAACACAGGGCTCGACAGAAGTATGTACGTTGTATCACATGACAGAAAGGCCGCGCTCTGGTAGGCCAGATGTCGGCTCCTGGATAGCCCAGATGTTACTGTGTGAATATTTAACTTGGAAGTTTTTAATCCGAATTTGAGCAACAGATTTTGACAAATGTTTTCTTTGAAAATTGTAACTTGACATTTGAGATCTGAATTTGAGCAATCAAATTTGATCAAGCTGAATCTATTTCATCTGAAATCTTTAAGTAGATTTTTTTTCGTATCTGAATTTGTAACCATTTTAAAAATATTTTTCAATATTCAGGTTTTCAAAAGGGAAATCGAGAATGTTCAGTGGTGAATTCAGAACAAATCAATTCAGATATCTTTTTCAAAAGAAAATAAGTATTCAGTGCCTGTTAAAGACTTATATCTCTTACTTGCTCCCATACATTCCACCACTGAAGGTAACGTAGGCAAAAACTAAATTCAGCCACGGTGTTCACTAATGTATATTACTTATAATGTAATGTTGAACAAACGGCTTTAAGGTACTTTTACTTTTCACATCATGCCTTAGAATTTATGTTGTAGAGAACAGGAAGGTGACTGGGGGAGAAAAGAGGGAAGTGCATATTGTGACAATGTCACAATACCAAGCCTCCTGGTTCTGCTGAAAGCCTCGTCAGTATTTGATTCGTGGATTAATGAACACACACACATCAAGTGTTGCACACTGACATGAGGCCAGGTTTCCAGTGAAATTAAGCCAGGACAGCACCAAGCAAAAATTAGAACTTCACCCATCGGTTTCCTCTTTCACAAGAAATATTTTAGAAACCCTTGCTTACTGTGCAGTGTCAGTGTTTGAGCTGATAAGATTCCATTTAAACACAAAATTCCTCACTGGGCTGATAATGTCAAAGCACCAGCAATAGTTACATTTCTGGGAGCAAAAAATTCAAGTTTCATTACACTCAAGACCAAGTTAAAAAACATCTGCATTTCAAGACGTGCTCATTTTGACGAAGACCTTGAGCAGTTGTGAGAATTGTGTCTTAGAGTACCATTAATGCAGCATTTCATTGCCTTGAGTAATACGCCCGAGATTGTTTTTTCTCTTCCTCTTTTTCTTTCCTCTTTTCATATTGGCATATTTTTTGCTCTTAATCATTGTCCATTTGTAGTATTCTACTTGATAATAAAATACTACTTAAGAAACATCGAACAAAAAACAACGACATCTGCACATGCTCTCGTCTTTAAAGTAACACTGAAACCTAAGTAGAGTTACAAGTTTATTTTCACAAGGGATTTAGATAAGGTCTGGGATGAATGAGAAGCCAATGGGATATGTTTGTCTGCTTAAAATCCAACGACAGGAATGCCGCCAATCAGCAGGGACTACAACACACACTGCCGGTGCCTTGAGGTGGAGTCGAGGATCATCCCTCCAGACAGTCTGAAGAGCATCAAGCTCGTCCCTGAAGGGCCCCACTGCCCGGATATAGAAGTCATGTAAGTGCTCTCGCATTCGTGACTGTATAATCAAAGTAATCACACAAATCCTAACAATGTTAAAGTATTAGAATGAAGAAAGTAACGACTATTTTGATTGTCAATTAATCTGCAGTTTAAATAATCATTTTATCATTTCACAACAGAACATCGTTAAAGGTTATTACAATTATCCAGAGCCCAGAGTGAAAAGAAAAGAGATTACATTTACAGGGATATAAAAATCAATATCAATACAGGGCTCCAGGGCACTCATATCCTTGGTATTGTGTCTGGGAATTTCCCATCTGAAACAATATTTAGATCATTATGTTGGGAGATACCATTTACATGGTATATAATTAAATAGATAATTGTACATAAAAAGTGAAAAACAATTCTTTAAAACAACTTGTCTCATGTAAAGCTCTTTGAATAACCTTGTTATTGAACAGTGCTGTACACTTGAAATTGCCTTGCATTTGTGACAGGATTTAGATGATTGTGTATATAGAATATGTAGAAATGAATAAAGAAATGTGGTTGCTGTTCAGTCCTGGCCCTAATTGTGTTCCTTTTCTTTTGACCAGAGCTGGACTGGCGAATGGGGAGAAGGTGTGCCTGAACCCTCGGTCCTCCTGGGTGAAGAAGCTAATCCAGTTTGTTCTTGACAAAAAACTACATCAGTAGGGTGGAGAAGCACTTCCTAAGAATCAAGGATAATACCGGGATGCAAATCACATGTTGCACTTGAAGCTGTTGAACTTTTTTTGCAACAATGAGCCATGCTGTTTTACTTTAATAAATAACATTTAACCCAAGTTGTGTAACTTATATAACTTTTCTGTTGTTAGTGTTAATATTTTCTAAAATATTGCTTCTGAACTTACTTACTTGTGTTACAGCTTACAAAAACAGATGTGTGTGATGATGTTAGGGACGTACATGCAAGTTTAATTGTACCCATGAATTCAGGTGTGACAATATATTAATCATTCTGTGTAGAAAGTTGGGTTGTATGACCTTTTGAAAGCAGATGAATGTAGCATAAAATATGTCTTACTATGTAATACTGTGGAGATTCTCCAACATATTGTTTGCTTATCCCTATGTCTAATGTGAGGATTGAAAGAAAAACAAATTTAAAAAGCAAAACGTGTTGTGTCTTCCATTCAAACCCGCTTTGCTCTGGCTGTGAATCCTGTCGCCACATATTTGTATAAATACTCTGTTGAACACTTTTTTTCAAGCAGCAAAGTTTTAATAAACTTCAAAACCGTTTTGCAGCCAACAGAAAATGCACAAACAAAAGATACATAAGACAAAATGTCCAATAAGAAGACTACATTTAAACCTTGCATTAACTCGTTTTTTTCTTATCCAGTTGTGGTGTCCAGATACAGATTACATTTCTCTACCCATGCCAGAGTTTTGTGCACTTCCCATGATGTGTTGTTATCTAACCCCTGGAGCTTGGCTACGGGTTTGCTGCGTGGTGGGAGACTTCCAGATAACTACGTGACTGTTTATGTTAAGGAATCAGTTTAATTTGATGGAACCCCTGGACCAAGTTATTGCCGGAGAAACCGAGAATATCTGCCAAGAAAAAGAAGACGGTAGAATGTGAACACTGCTGGCGGAACATGACAAAAAAGTTGTATTGTTTTTTTTTTGTTGCAGTTTTCATTTTCTGTGTTTCATTAACATGGGTTAAAAGTCGTGGGGTTTACCGAAATCAGGAGGCGTGGGAAATGGAGTATAAAAGTACACAGTAAATCTTGTAAACGTGTGGGACTAATGGGTCAGGAGATAAATATAAAGGTTGGGTTAACAACAGTGCTGGTGAAAAGTTCTCATTTTGCGAATAGGTATCTACTACTATTTTATTTTAACAGCTTATGTATTTCGTTGCAATGCTTATGAAGTTTGGAGTGTTTGTGTGTCATCAGAAAGACTAATCAGAGCTGTAGCTGCCCACTTATAAAAAGAAAAGGTTGTTTGCCCTGTTCACAGAGAGGGCTTTCATATTTTTTACATGCCTCTAATTAAAAGCAAAATGTGGAACAGAGCACTATGATGCATAGCACTATTTTTTTTT
>NC_045751.1:12798275-12821864 GCF_008692095.1 Etheostoma spectabile | reverse complement strand
TTTTTTTAAAGCTCCTCTTCTGGCTCATTTGAAATCTTCTCATGACTGGCAGTGTGTCCGTTAACAAACCAATAGTCCCAGTACATTTTGCTGTACCTGTTCAAACAGGTACAGCAAAATCCATCATTTCCGAATCCAAAACATCTAACTTTTCTGCAGTAGCAGTTCAGTGTGACTGCCAGTAAAGCAATCAGGATCCTGCAAGTGAATTATTTTTATAAACACGATAAGTGGGTGCTCTAACTGCGAAAAGAGCAACATTTCACAATTTCATAATCAGTTACTGACGAAGTGCTTAACGTTGAGAATATACTTTCCCAGTGAAAACATTAGCAACTGTTATGTTTTAATCATCATTGAATCATCACTATATTTACTAATATGGTCAGCCAAACCAAATGTATTCCAATATCCATTCAAGCCAAACAAAACACAGTCAAAGGACTACATATGTTTTAGTACATGTTCTACATGTAGTACAATGTTGTAGTACAGTTCATGTGTAGGAAGTATTTGTGTGTATGTACGGTAACTTCATTCCCACGACCTTGGCTGGATGGGAGTGCTTGAGACAGAGCTGTCTTGTCATTCAGGAGACATAGAGTTGAATTACTACTCTGCCTGAGACAGGTTACGACCCACTGCTGTTACATTGGTAGAATTCAACCCTACGCAGAAAGCCCAATAATGTATTTTAAAACAAAGTCTGTTCACATAAATGAATCAAAAGATTCAGAACAAGCCGTATCAAGATTAAACGCTGTTCTTTGGAAAACATGACACACGGTAGATTAAGTTCATTTTCCAGCTGCAACCCTGTCTCCTTTCTTTCAGGCCGTAACAGTTAGGCTAACCAAAACTCTACAACCAAAAATCAACATCAGGCAGAAGTGTTCTAGTAAATAAATCTGAAAAATCTTTGATGGTGCAACAACGCTGCTTTACAGGGAAAAATAGAGTAGATATCAATAGATAGCAATATACAACAGTTCAAGTACAATGATCCAAACAAAAGCGATCGGCTTTTTTCCTTAACAAGCAGCTTTCTGAACAGCTCTGCAATTATTTCGTCCTTTGCCTTCAGGTAAATATTTTAAGTTGGATGGATGACGCATTTCATCTTTGCTGGCTGACTCACTCCTGCATCATCTACGGGGACATTTCCTCAGCTTTAGTTGCAAAACGTTTTGTGCCAAAATTGTGCAACCGTAAAAATGCCAATTATATTGTGTGTCATATCATTCACTGTAAAAACTAAGACACATTTGCATGAAGATTTAATTTATTTTTTGTGACCAAATATTTTTATTTAAAAATTACAACCAATTAAAACAAGGGAGGACTCCAGGGAGTCAGCAATGTTGTACCGTTGTTTTCTGGCGCTCCATTTATGCAAGCTGTAGAGAACTCCATATATACAACATCTAAAAAAATGGTCCATGTACAAATAGACCCATCGTGAGGTGGTTTCCAATAGGTTGCAACGGTGAGTCCAGCAAATACAGCACTTTGAGTTTTAGAGACCTAAAGGGCTGAAAGATTGTTCAGGTTTAAAACATTGACAGAAACCGGTACAGTATCATTAATATATACAATATTTTGTATGCAATATTGTTGCAGAACTGACCAACAGGAGAGCAATCCCACAACATGTGAAGATAAGTGCCCCTAGCCTTCAGAGGGCAGAAAGTGGATAAAGGGCTCCACCTTTCATTTTTGACAAGACAGTTAGGTGAGAAAGGGGAAAGAGAGAGGGAAGATATGCAGGAAATCATCACAGGTCAGATTCAAACCCTGGACCTCAGCGTCGAGCCATAAACCTCTCAGTACATGTGCGCCTGTTCTACCACTGAACCAACCTGGCCACATGTGATGTGTTTTCACAGGGGTTACATATGTCCTATGACTGAAATTGTAGCAAATCTGCTAATGGTCTAGATTGTGTGATACTTCTGGGATGTTAGCCCATACATCATGCCAGTCAAGATCAATACTCAGATCTGGGCAATCGTGAACCCAGATCCTCTCAATAGGAAGCCCAAAGCGGCCGGATGCAATAAGATTTTATGTACAAAAACAGATTTGATTATTAGTGTCGTTCATTGTTGCTGAACTCAACAAAAATGATTCCTGAGAAAGTGTAAAAATACAAAAGTTCCACTGTTTTATTAAAAACTCAGATGAGAACTTTTAAACATTTCCAGCCATAAAAAAATATTACAGTTGTTGGTAAAAGTAAACAAAACCCAGAAATGTTAAACAACAGTGTGCAATTTCTCCGTAACCAGGCAAATCCCATTGGATTAATTCCCCTCAAGGAAGTAACATGGATGCAAAAAGGGTTCTGTATAAATCCCGACTGAAAATGAATACCTGTGCTAAGTTTGTGATGGAGGGATGGAAAGTGGTAAGGAAAACTCTGGTGCAACAACATAACCCTTCCCCTGGGGGAACCATGCCTGCAGGGCTTCTGTCCAGCTGCCGGTTTTGCAGAAAGTCAATAAGATGTCAAACACTGTGGAGAGAGACAGAGAGAGACTCCATTAACAACACGTACCGAATAGCATCAGTTCTCTTGCAAATTAGATATTATGTCTCACCCTGATTAACAGCCAGGATCTTTGAGTGGAAATTCTTGGCATTGCATTTTTTCACCATGTACTCGTCTATGGGCAGCCTCGCCGTGTGGACGCTCAGTTCTCTAGCCCTCGAGAAGCTCAACTTCTGCAGGGGAGAGACAACAGTGATGTCACTGCACTAATACCAAACGCTTAATTTAATTTTAATCTGTTTATTGTTAGGGGGAAATTACAATTTTACACTCTGTGTCCACACTTTGTTCCTGAACACAATCCTGAACCACACACACACACATATGCACTAATGGAGAGATATCAGAGTGAGTGGGCTGCCAGCCGAGCCAGCGCCCTGAGCAGGTGGGGGGGTACGGTGCCTTGCTCGACAGCACCTGGCAGTGCCCAGGAGGTGAGGTGGCATCCACACTCCGTACTCTTTGGTCCATACGGGGACTTGGACCAGTGACCCTCCAGTTCCCAACCCAGCTCCCTACAGACTGAGCTACTGCCACCCCCCACCACCATCTGGATTTAGTTTGACCTACTTACTACTTACTTACATACTGACAAAACCAACAGTGAATCAGTAATATTAAATTAGTTGATCGAGTGGTTGCTATGGGATGTCTGTGTTGTGCAGTTCTAACCCATCTGCATGTGTAATACCTTCTGGATGCTTTCATCCACAAGGCCACCGAGGACGTACACCTTGTCAGCATCCACTGTTTCTAAAGCTGAAATGAAATTAAAAGATTTAAAAAAAATAGTAATAAAGAAAATCTAACGGAAAAAGACAGTCAATGTGGACACGCTAAAATACAGTACATAGCATTACGTAGCTTTGCTCTGAATGTTTTTTTTGGCTCCATGTATTATTTAGCCTTTAATGAGGTTTTTAATTAACCTTCACATTATCTCTGTGTTTTACCTTGGTACGTTTGAAAAGGGGATTGAGTTAAGTGCTAGTAGAAGTATAAATAGTAGCAGTAGTAAAAGTTGTAGTGGTAAGGTGGTCAGAACACACCCTCTGCTGGCCGCAAGAAATAGTTCAACTAAATTTGTACTTCTAATGAGACATCATTCAAACCTTCTTCAGCATCTGGTGTGAGGTAGACAACAGTTTCTGGAGAAAAAAGGTCCAGACAGCTTTCTTCTTTTATGTCCATCTGAAATAAATGTCCAAAGGGAATGAAAAATGAATATAATCTGGGTCTCTTGCCAAATAGTCAAACTTTTCCTCGCCCGGATTGTGCACAATTGTATGTATTTAGTTTAGTTAAAATAAGACTCTAAGCACTTGTCTCCAGATTACTTGCATAGCTTTTGTCCAGCTTTATTTTCCCTTTGAAAAATATTTACTAGTGAATACCCGGATGGGAAAATGTGCAGTCAGTATTTTACGTTTGTCATGGTCCTGGATGTGATTTGATGCCTGCAGCAGATCAAATTTCCTTCGGGATAATACAATTGAAAGTGGAAGTTGAGTTGAACAACAATAGTTACCATGTAGTTGAGGAAGCCTGCGTTCATTCGTAGGCACTCTCTGTAGAGACGGCTGTCCTCTCTCAGGTCTGTCAGGAGAAGGTGAAAGGGTCGAATCGCCTTCTTGTTTGAACCGTACAGTCTTCTTATCTGGCCGGCCAGTCGACAGATCTCCTGAACCAGACAACACACACGCAGTTAAGGTAGGTGAACTTATGCAGACAGTTAAATCAGACAGTATATCTTTGGAAAACCATTATTTGAAATAAAACTAGCTAGTTTATACCCTATAAATTCTCAAAAACAGGCAGTTTAAGAGTTAATGCTGGTGTTTTGTGGCCCCCACCTTATCAGACATGCTGTCTGTCATACTCAGGTCTACACACAGTTTGAGTCCTGTGGACTGAGCTTCAGCTAAACGCTCTTTTGTGATCGCTTTCAGGACTCGTTTGGTAAACTGAGGATTATCTGCATGGGAGCCTGTTTGACAAAACCACAGGAGAGACAGGTGTCCTGGTTATAGAAAGCTATCGGAGTTCAAATGTAAATGACTTTCACCTTTAATTTCCATGCAAAAGCAAAATGAGTGTTTTTGATTCTTTTCGCTTGATCTGTACCTGACTCCTGCTCACGGTTAAGCTTCCTCCGCTGCTTCTCTTCTTTCCTCTTGCTTTTCTTTGCTGCCAGCTGCCTCTCCCAGTGTCGCTGCTTCCTCAACACATTTCTCTGTTCATTTAACAGATAGATCACCATCAACAGTGCAGAATAAGTCAGGATAACTACAGTATTTTAGGAGCAACTACAAACATAACTGGGATACTACATGATCTGTTTTAGATGGAAACCAGGCATCTGTGTAAACTTTGGTAGGCTTTTTTATCTTGTTTGAAGGGGTTTAAAAATACTTAAAAGGCCCAATGGATCACAAAAGAATCTGAATTTATACAGAATCATGAATTTGATTAAAAATCATGAATACTACCTAAACAAGAGATATGAGGATTTCAAGCCTGATTAAAAAAAAAATAAGATGAACCTGCTTTGAGATTTAACATGCCATTGTCATGTGAATACTGTGGGTGTTTGAAGACTGCACATTAGACTGCTTCAGAAATCAAGTAGGATCCCAGACACTGGGATCACTTATTGCATTCAGATTTTAGATGCACCTACATGGTTTGCCAGTTTTTGTACTGTGGTCCTGAGAGAAACAATGTTTCAATTAGCTTAACTTCCACGGTTTAAATTACTCCGTCACTAGAAAATCATGATGTTCACATGTTGTTGTTTTTAGTTTTTACATTTCACAGAATAATAATTGATAATTCTGAAACAATCAATAAAATAATGATGAGTCAAGCTGCTATCCTGGAAAGACATGCAAACTTGAAGAGGTTTTAAAGTAGTAACGCTAGTAGTAGTAGTAGTAGTAGTAGTAGTAGTAGTAGTAGTAGTAGTGTTTATTTAAAATGAAGGCCAAGTACAAAATCTACTTACAGAAAACGGTACAGCTTCTCTCCCTGACCTGTCTTGCACCACATCAGTCTCCACGTCTATTTGAAGCAGATCCATCACATCTGAAACGCCATCCACCTGCAGTTCACACATATCTGAGCCTATTTGTGCCATTTAAGTCAACATTTACCTAGTTATTTGTGGCATTTAAAGGCCCAAAAGTCATATCTCTGTTGATATCGTTACACTAAATGTTATCAAAATGATAGCTTTTTCTGAAATCCACTAAATGACACATTAAAACAGCATATTAGTGATCTAAAAACCAGAAAGAGAGATATGAAAGGCGTCGCTTCCATGTGAGTGGCGCGTGTGAATGACGTCAGAGTAACCAAGTGGAGGGGGGCGGGACGAGACGATGTCTATGATTTTGAATGAAGGATACTTTGAATGAATTATACTGTTTGATGTGAATTTTGATAAGAATAAACAATAGGGCTACATTCAACCAGCCATACATTGTATTTTTACTATTATGTGTAATATTTAAAATATGTTTTTAATTAAAAGTACTCAGTAGTTTTCATTAGCACTAACATGCCAGAAGAGGGCAGTATAATACCAGTATAACTTCATAACTCCAAATAAGTTGTACTGGTGAATATACTACATTAATCACATAATGAATCCCAGAGGTTAATAACTGTTTGATCCCTAATATAGCAAGGACAATGTGTGAAATATATATCTTCTTCTGTATGAATTCTTCTAAGAAATAGAAATGGGCAACACATTATTGTTTAACACTTTGAAATGCATCAATTTTTCTAAAGAGACAGTCTGTGTTCCATGAAAAAAAAAATGCAATTTACATTTTAAATATATCATCGCTCACTAACAAGATTAAAAAAAGCAAAAGAAGAAGAAAGAAGTGTTTTTATTTATTCTTGTTGGAGTTTTCTATTGTCTATTTTTCTTTCAGAAAGGACATATGCAGCTCTCTGCAAACGGTGTCCTGAAGATTGATGTTCCTAACTTATTGCATGAAAAATAACGATTAAAAAGATATTTCTCGCCACTAAGACGGCTGTTGGACATTTGGTAAGTAGCTACGCTAAGTTTGTAATTTTATTGTATTGTAAAAAAATATAGTTTAAAAACGTATGTAAAATGTTAAGCGAATTTTTTTTGAAGCTGCGAATAAATGAGGGAAATGTCAGTCAGTGGGGTTTTTTTAAACTTTCTTTAGCGTTAGCAAGCTAGCTAGCTCAAAGTTAACTCGTTAGTCTGGAGGTTGTCTTATATAGACATTTATATTTACATTCCTAAAACACGTGTGGTGGTTAAAACTGGTTAAATATGCTAAGATTAACCTTCAGTCTGGCTCCATAAATGTGTCAAGGTCGTGGTGGACGGACAATGCTATCGTTAGCTAGCTAGTGCTAGAAACGTGCTCCAAGTAAGCTAACATTAGCATAGCTTTCATAATGTTACATGCTCTGCCATAGACTGTTAATATTATGTGCGCTGCGAACCAAAGTTATATCTAAGCATACAGAAAACTATACAACTTGTGCATTGTGTTTCCCTAGGTTGACTGGATTCCCAAATAACACTTTTCTTCAAATATTTATTATGAGTTATATTTTTCAAAATCCACATGAACATACTTGCAGGGGAAACACTGTGATGCTGGATGTCTAAACCATAGACTGTATATTTATTAATATTAATGGTCTATGGTCTAAACACAGAGGAAAAACATGAAGACAAAAGTGAACATCGAGGTAACGATTGTGAAATGCTGCTAAAATCAATCAATTGTGCCATATTTTTTTGGTCATTAGTGCTGGTAGAATCTAGCTATTGTTATATTTTCATCATTTATATATTTAATAGATAACGGTTGTGTAATGTTGTGACGTGACACACACATATATATATATATATATATATTGCTTAATAAAGTTTAAAAAGGTTTTGCAGCTACCCTACATCATTAGTGGGTAGAGGAGAGATCTACCCTGTGGCCCAGCTAATCGTTTTTGTTATAACACATCTTCAAATGAGTAAGAACATATTTTCTCATACAAAAGAACAGCTTTATAGCTTAAAATAATTAGTTGTAGTGAGATAAAGTTGTAAAATATGTTCTCTGTGTTTCCTTAGACTTGAAGTTGAGTCATTTAAACGTATTGAAATTATTTGTAAGTCTTTCTGTCAAGTGTGCCGCTATTTGGTCATGCAGAGGAACTATCGCGTAGTCTTGTTTGTAGTCGGAAGCCAAAAGAAGGTGCACACTGAGTTCCAGCTCCTTTTAACGTTAAAGTGAAATTATCATCGTCCTTTACTTGACATTATTTCTACGTTAAGTAATGTTCCACAATGTGACAAAAGCATTCAGCCAGTGTACACGTCTTTAGGATTGTTGAAACCGTCGGCTCTAAAAACAACGGTTATGCTCTGTTGTTGTTAGCATTTGAAGCTAACACGTTGCCATGCAGCATCACAGCAACCTATGAGAGACTCGGAGGAGGGGTATGCAACCAGACAGCATTGTGGGTATTCGTTATACATACATTTCATATATTAATAAACATTTTATACGGGCGTTTATCCTGTGAACAGTTTCACTTTATAGGTTGTGCTTTGCATTGACGGTAGAACGGTTATAAAATATATTCTTGGTGGCAAATATTGTCATTATGGTGCGATTAACAATGTAGAGTATGCGTTGTAAAGTTCTACCAGTTGGAGATATATGTGCATATTGTGTCTCTGATTCGGTATCCTCCATGGCTTAGCTGTTAAAATGCTCTTTGTGATGATCATCTAGGCATAAACATGGCGCACAGTGTCCGGATGTCAGCACCATGACAGTAAAGCCCTGGTTCCTCATACTAGAGGTAGGGCAAGCGCGGTAGACCGGTTAAGACTATACTTTCAGGGATCATTTCTATAGTTTCTGACTTGAGAAATGTGTTTCTAAAGTGTTTGGTCTCGCTAACCACGATGAAGAGGTGTCGATACTCTTCCCTGAGCGCGAAGCGGGCGGAGGACTTTGATGTATTTCATGTGTCCTCCGCTTTTGATGACCGTTCACTGTCTCTTCGGGGACAATGAGGGGGAGAGTGTGATCAGAGTGGCAGTGCAGTGATGTTGAAAAATAAAAATGTGTACTAGTCTAGAGTAATGTCCCTCTCTGGAGCTATTAAGTAGCTAGTTGTATAGAAATCAAATATTCAGTGATGATAATGATTTACTATGAAGTACATTTAGTTAATTATTGTATTTTACATATTTTAATTTTTTCAAACTTTTACTTTTGGTTATTTGACTGCATTTTTTAATAATAAAATACTTATGTACATTTCCTCAATAGTGCAACACGTTACTTTTACTTTTAATTGAGTGTTTTTGAAATGTGGAATTGGTCATTTAATTCAAGGATCGGTCATATATTTTGGCATCCGATTATTAGGAATCGTACGGCAATATTCAAAAGTGGACAGTAACAGACCACTGTTACTCTACTGAAAACTAAATGTCAGCATACCGAAACGTTGCTTAATTTTTTGTGTGATTTAATACTTTTACTAAACTACATTTCAGTCACTTTCTTTAAACTTGTGTAACTTTTAGCTTGCATTATGCCGTTTTAAAATCTTGGGCATTCTTTTGAGGATATTATATGTAAACCCGATGGAAACCACATTGTTGCAGCAGCCTGGCATGAAAACCGCGCGCGTGCATACAGTAGAGTGTAAGCCGCGTTTACGACAGTAAATGACTCGACTGATTGTACCATAAAAACAAGTGCGTGATTTGCTGTTGGGAGTGTTGCCGAGGAAACGCGTGGTGGAGTAACATGGTTTCCCCAGGCTGGAACAGGCTTTGTTTTAAATAATAGCAGCCTACCAGTGTGGGCTCGTCTGCTGAGCTTTCTGTTGCTAGTCCAGAGTAGGCGGGGTTTTACTCCACCTGCCAAGAGGACCGCTGGGACAAATTCCGCTCCGCTGCCCTGGAGAAACACTCAAAACTACAAAAAAAATAAATAAATAACTCACCAGTGGGTTTATTCTCCCTTTGAGTGCGCGGGTGTTAAAGCCAACCGCCCACTGCTCTGGGTGATTGATGGGAAACTGGAGGAGGATTCGTCCTGGTCTCGGATGCGCAGTCCAGCCTGCAGGGTGGCGTTCATGCGGTCTGAAACTTCATACGGGACAGAGGAAAGGAGTTAGTTTTTTAGTTTTTTAGTTTTTTAAATAGCCTTTATTTTAAATCTCTTGGAGTTTTAAAATTGCATCTTCACAAACTGGACCATTTACGTTAATGACAGCGTTGTTGGCCCGGTGAAAACATGCCACACAAATGATGTTTAATGTTTCTATGGGTGGAGGTTCATTCTCTAACAATTTAGAGGACTTCGACTCCATCCGCAGTGTTCTCCTTTACAGGTCAGTAAAGCATTTACACGAGGCGTGGATGACAGAATCATCTCTTTCTGTTACATACCTAAAGTGTGTGTGTGTGTGTGGGGGGGGACTTTATTCAGGCACAGAAGTTTGCTAAATACCGGAGGGGATTTAAAAACCTCGTGCAAGTCTATTGGAAGGTGGAAAGATATTGAGAACAAATTTAAAAGCGCAAATCTGCATTTAATTCAAAATTCAGTAAACACATGCAATGGTCCTTGCTCCACAATTCACCATTCGTCTGAGGTCCGTTCTCCTTTTACCCCTCATCACGAATCTTATTTTAACTAACCTCGTGTGTTCATTTATATTAAGTTAATATTTATTACATTAAATGTCCCCGTAAAGCTCATATGAGCAGGTGTGTGGGTTTGTCTATGTGGTTTCTGCATTATTTAACGGGATGAGTGTCTCGTGCTGCCAAGTGAACTGGCACACGGTGGTCCGTGCCAGGAACGCTCAAGAAGCGTCTGCGTTGTCAATGGCAACTGCACCGTCCACCAATCAGATTGGGCGCATTCGCCGCTCGCATCACGTGACAACACCTCATCAGCGCTTCCAACATGGCGAGGGAAAATCACTGTTCGCAAGTTCAGCTTTTAAAGACGCATTTCGTGATTGAGTAAGGAATATAACGTCTTATAGACAAATGGCCGCCGCAAACGCCCGCAAGTGTACCGAAAAAACTGTTTATCGTGGTCAAACGGAAGAAGAAGATGCCGAGCACGAGCATGATAGTGACTGTGAATCCACATCGTCGAGTTTCAACAGCTCCGACTACTCTAAGTAAGAAAATAATTTAACTCCGTGAAGACAAACAAACGAAGGAAGCGTTTGCACATGAGACCTCGTGAAGCTGCTTATGATGTATGAGATGAGTCTGGTTGAACAAGCTAAAACAAGCAAGCTGAAAAGAAAAGTTTGTGACGAGGATACTGCAACATGACACTTGAACAGTTGTTTTGATGGTTTACAATGCAGATAACAAACATAGGCTGTGGTATGTGGCTGTTTTGAAGCATTTTATTTACACATATATTCTAAAAATAGTTGTTTTGTGAATAAAAGTACTTGTAAATGTTAGGCAGTGGCCGGCTTTGCCAAAGAGGGAGTGTCATCCCGTCCACACAGTTTCCATCCCTCCTCCCTTGTGCTTTTCAAAGCTTTTGGGGAGTGTTTTCAATTTGGGTGGTACGCCTCCATAAGTAATTGCATGCTTCTTGTCATCCTTAGTATATTTATGGATATCACATTAAAGCTGCCTACCACAGGTTTCTTCAAAGAAGGATTAAATGGAGGGGAACCAAATGGAAAAAAATAACTAGTTTGTTATTCTCACACTATTGGTCAAGCATGAGATTATGCTTGCTACATATAGTAGTTTTTAATTTAGCTTTTTATTTTTTAATTACAATACACATGGGCAATAACTAGGAAGGGGGGGGGGGCATAACATGAATTTCAATACTCCACACCAGAATGATTTTTTTTGTTATTCAGAATTCAACTGTCTGTCATTTGTATTAACCTGAAAATCCAAACAAAAAAATCATTCAATATCATGAACTCAAGTGTCATTATGAAACAACTAAAACAAACACAAAGTGTTGGTCTGTACAGTTGTGCTGTTAGTTATATGTAGTTTTCTGCTAGCATGCAGCCTGATGACTGACTCCCTTTTAGCTATGCATTCATCGGGTCCCGGGACACCAGCCTGAGTCTACATTTCAACAATGAATGAATGAAAAATAGCAATGTGTGTTTTCAAAATTCATGCCTAACCGCCCACGTAGGACCTACTTTATGTACTAGTGCAGCCAATGAGCAGCTGACGGGAGCTGGCTGCAGGTCAACTCAATCTCACCCTGAACAGTTTTTAATGTTCTATCAGACTATAACTACTCAGAGTCTGCTCTTGAGAATTTGCTCTAATTTTCGGGACAATTGGGTGCAGGATTCGGGATTCAGAAGAACCGCTTGGATTTCAGGACTTTCCCAAATTTTTTGGGACGTCTGGTCACCCAAGCAATAATTGATGAAAGTAAATTAAAAAGAAAAATATATATGTTTTTGACTCAGTATTTCTATCAAGTTGGCCACAACATTAGCCTAAATACTGACACTGCATGGATAATATTGAATCTCTTTCAAAAAATTACAGAAGTAATAAGAAATGAGGATATAATAACAAGCGAGTAGGAGCATTAATTGTACATTTCATTCAAGAAAGAACAGCTAAATACATTTTTGAAGTAGTGACTCTTAACTTCAGTATGGCTTTTTGGAACATAAAAAGACAATATGTAAACTCTGACAGTATGAGGAAAGGATATCTAGTCCTGTATCATCATATTGATTATATTAGTACATCTTTAGTCCCTATTAATTGAACCCTCTCTTAGCAGTTTCCTACCACTCTGCCCTTTGATGCTATGTGTCTTTCAATGCTCTGTTTGATTTCTCTCAGCGACTTGGAACCAGAATGGCTGGATGACATCCAGAAGAATGGGGAGCTTTTCTACCTGGAGTTGAGTGAGGGCGAAGAGGAGGCTGCGTTGGCCCACGCCGCCAACCAAGGTGTGGCCACTAATCATGTTCGCTTTAGCGAAAAGGAGGCAGAGGTCATCACGGAGGAAAACAAGAAGCAGCGATGCGGTTCATGGACGAAAGGTGAGCCCCCATTAAAGAGGCTAGCCAGGATCCTCAGGAGAAAACGCCGGCCATCTCAGCGTAGAGTAGGAGGGAAGGATGGGGGTAAAGACAACTCGACTTTATCATCACCTCCAGCATCCATCCTGAAGAACCAGCCAGGTCAAAGGCAGGGTGTGATGTTTCAGCAGCAGCAGCAGCTGAAGGAAGTGTGTGTCTACGTCAACCCTAAACGTCTTGGAGGTTCATCAACGCCTCTCTCTGACAGTGGAGGCCTGCTGGAAGCACTGCTGGGGGTGGTGCATCGCCCCTCCTGGAGCAGAGGACCGGCAAACTCTGCAGGGGTCAAACAGGAGGAAAGACTGACTGTTCATGGATTAATACCCAATAGCCCGGCCATCAAATGTGGCCAAATCTTAATTGGTAAGACCATAATTCCAACAGTTAGCTGTTGTTTATACTGGACTACAAAATATCATCAGAATATTTTTTTGTGTGTGTCAGTGGTCATCTTAAATACCCTCACAGTATTTTCTATACAGTTTTAAAAAAGGCCCATGAAGATAGTCCTCTAATACTACATCAGTTAAACTAAAAAAAATGTACTTTTTGTGACTGACTTTATGCAGAAGGCACTCTCTCCATCCTCAACAGATCCAACTGCTTTCAGGACAGGGAAAACACAGCTATGCAGCATTTCTGATTTCAATAACAGTCATTTGTAAAGTCATGAACCAGCACTGACTCCTTTATTTCCACACCATGCTGATGCACTGCGAAAGCCTGCACTACAATTATTACAACACACTCTTAATCAAATTTCTTGAGATAAAGAGCCCAAAGCTCAAATAATGAGTGTCATGTACAACACCTAATCAAGTCAGCAGGTGGTAGCCTAACTGGCTACCTAACTATGATTTTTAAACGTAACTGTAAAGAATTGTTTTTATTCTGAAGGGAAGAACTAGCCTTGCTTGTGGGGCAAATCCATAGTAACAACTACAGAAAAAAAAATCATTATAGTTTCAGTTTTTACCTCTGCGTTGTAAAACCACAAGGGTCTTGTTAAAAATGTGTGTAGGAAGTTTAATAGCTACCTCTCATTGCCATCTTTTAGCAGCAAGTGTATTCAGTCCGAGTGAAACTTTCAGCACATTTTGGATAGAGAGAAGTTAACTCTATATTCAGGTCTTGTCCTGAAGAAATGGCACTCAGTCTGTTTGAAAGCTCGGCTTCTCTGAAGGGATTTTCTTCTATCGAGACTAATGATCGGACAGCTTTTACAAGCCGACTGGAACGTCAGTCGTGCCTCTGCACAAATGACTACCCACATGAGTTACTGTTTAGAGGAGCTTTTTATGCAGCCAGCTACATGCTTAAACAATTAGCCTGGTTAAATACCTGAAATAGCTCTGTTACTGAGATGGTGGTCAGCTGCCCTGCACACAAGCAGGTGAAGCTCTTTATTCGCCTTTTACTGGGTCAGCCAAGTGCATAGGTCAGAAGCAAATCACAATAATACCATCAATAATATTATTCTAAGTAATTAAATGGACTTACAGTCCATTTAAGCCAAGTCAATATTTAATTGCAGACCAACACTTTTCTGAGGGAAAGGGAGCAGATTGAACCAAAAAAATCAAGGCACACTGCTTAATTACAGTACTAAAGTTGATAGAATTTTGGTGGAATTCATTCCCTTTCATGTGGAGAGCATTATGCTCAGCTGTGCCTCAGGAGAATCTTCTGTCAGATCCATGTAGCACTTCATCTCAGGTTTTTTAATTGCAATATATTTCTTGTCCCCATTTCTGTGAAAAACCCAGTTTCATCTGGGCTGTAAGCTGATTGAACATAAACTAATAGCATTATTTATTATCATTATTTATTACTGTTAAATTTTACTTTTCTGCTACGTTCAGGTGATGTGCTTGTCGCAGTGGACGATGTGGATGTGGCCTCGGAAAACATTGAGAGGGTTCTGTCCTGCATCCCAGGGCCAACACAGGTCAGTGTGTGTGTGTGTAAATCTGCCCAGTAAAGGCTTATAACAACAAGTAGTTTTTCTATCAATATTGATAGCAACCAATTTGTATTAGTAACTTTTTATGTGGGGCCCACAGTGTGAGAGTTTGAGTTTTTCCTGGCTTGTCACAAGCTTCAAACTTGGACAGTAAATATAGACATTAAATTACTTTGAAATGCATAGGTTCTCCCAAGCTGCTAAAATGTGAATAGAAAGCAGAAGTCAGCGCAGTTTAACATTAGAAAAACCTCAATCACTGAGAAATGATCCTTTGATCGGTAGCAAAAAAATCCATAGTCTGTGCCTCAGTCGTGCATTTTCCCCAAGAAGCAGACCATCAAAAAGTAGGAATTTGCAAATGACAGAGTCAGTACGGCTTGATGGCGAACGCAGCGGATGGACGGGATTGCGGTGTGACTCTTTTTTCGGTGCTCAGGAAGCTGTTGTGGGACTGGAAGCTTAGCTGATTAGAAGATGTAGTCGGAAACTAAATTACATTACAGGGAAAGAGCGGGCAAGGTTTTTTTGGAAAAATACAAGGTTCCTCAGGCACCGCAATGACTCTAAAAAAAACTTGGAATAGAGTTGTATTGCTGACAGAATGATTGTTTTGTGTGTGTGTGTGTGTGTGTGAGTGAGTGAGTGAGTGAGGGCATGCTTGTGTGTGTTGGAGGATGGATTTTCTTTGTGCCAGATGGAACGTAGACAGTACTTATTAGGTTTGGAGGAACAAATATTAGTATTAAAGTCAGTCCACCATGCCCTTTGCTAGCCCTTTTGGTACTCCTTTATTACTGTGCACTAGCGTGTGTGTCCATCTAAAAGCCAGTGCTAAATGACTGACATCAACAGACTGGAATCCCAGTCAGAGCACTCTCCAGTCTAACCACATCCTTATTATTTATGATGAGAGAAAGAGCTGCAGTTAGAACACTCAGTGTTTTTACCAGTGATTTCTCAAATTTAGGGTTTGCCTATTTGAATGTTTCTACCGTTTTTTAATGTCTGAATTTGATTCCCTCAGCTCAATCAAAGCAAAGCTATTTCTTAAATCTTCCTTTAATCCCAAATAATTGAGGATTTCCATTTCACACTTTCCACGCATTGACTGCATGTGTTCCGTGTGTGTGCTTGTTGGATTTCCGTGCAGCTCTGTTTCTGTTTCCACTTGACTTTCCATGAATGGCAGCGTAAAATAGATAACCGGGGTATGGAAAGTACTGCCTGAACGAGAAAAGATAGTCTGTCTGTTGTGTTGCCACTGTTTCTCCAGTTTGCACAAGTCTGGTTTTAATTTAGTCAAACACGCTCAGACAAACACACACGAAAACACACACAGATCCCTGCTATTTGTTATGCTGCGGTCAGGTCTGGCTGCAATGTCAATTTCTCTCTGACAGTCACCATCCTGTTATTCATTTTTCAGCTTCTTTCTGAATGACTGTGTAATGATTGGAAGTTTTCTTCCCTTTGGCAGTACGGCTCATGAGAACACCTATGTTCCTAAAACAAACAAACGAGCACTGTTCAAATTTCAAATAATAATAATCATGGTGGCAGATTCTTTAGAAATGAATGAACTCAGAGGGATTGGTAGACAGGCTGATACAATGATATTATAACAAAATATCTTTTTTGTCTCTTTTTCTTCTTTCCTGTTGTCACCATCTCCAGGTGAAGCTTACGTTGGAGACGGTGGCCCAGGTGGACAGAAGCAATGCTAGTGACACTTCATCAGTCCATAGGATGAAGGCCTCTCCGCCTGTCAGCCAGCTGGTGCGTCTGCTGTGGGGGGAAGACACAGCCGAACTTCAGATGTCCATAAGACACATCCCCCACATTGTCATGTACCTCTCACTTAAACTGGACTCGGCATCACCGCAGGACGAGGTCAGTTTGTATAAAATTTGTGATGGAACATTTATTGGTCCTGACAGAAAATTATCACTGAGAAATAACACCTAAAACCTTAATTAGAATTAAGACCGTGTAAACTTCAATTTAAGCCTCATCTTTACCATTTTTATCAAAAGTCCAGGAACTAAAAGCTTCCCTCAATGCACTGCATTCCTTTTTTATTTGTTGCGTCCCAATGTCTAGGGGTAACTGGGACACGTCATAACGTGGGACTGAGTGAATAAGGGAGAGTCACCAATTGAAAGGTACATCACTACTAGGCTCTTCTTTAATAATACCTCTAAAATTGGCTAGAATGGCTGGCAGCCCAGAGGCAGGCGCCTGCTGGGGAGGCGGGTGGCCTGTGGTTAGTGCTGACGGGCCTTGGAGAGTTCTGGGAGTAATCGTTGGATTAGAAAAATACAGTTTCTACATTTTTGACCATGGAATATGATCTTTTTTTCTTCAACAAATTTGGTAGGCACCATATGATCTAGGACTACCCGCGTTTTTTGAAAGTAATGACCACAACACCTCATTAATTTTTTAGAGCACACTACTAACTGGCTTTCTTAGGTTAGCTGCAGACACAAACAGTGCCTGGGTTAGGAACTGGACTCCCCTTTCAGTCATCCATTTAATAAATGATGTGTCTTGAACAACATAAGCAGTCATAGAGTGTTCAATAAATTACCTATTTTACAATCTGCGTTCAACCAGAGATCTTAAGCACATTCTTTTTTAGGAATTTAGCTGCTATTTTTCACATCTGGATTCTGGTTGTGATTTTCCTGAATTAACATCAGCTTAGCTCCATAGATGGCCTCTCTAGTGCTGACAGGTTGTAGCCCAGAGTCAGCCCAATATGGGCACAGGTATGCCACCATAGCGCGCTAACAATGAACATTGTGAGTCTGTAAAGTGTCAGTGAATAGTCAATCTTTCGTTGTCCAAAATTGATCATGTGCAAGTTTAAATTATGTGTGTAGGGTGTATTTAGCATTTAGAATTCCTCAGTTCACTGAGGAGTGATGGTTAAAGTCTGTGATTATAGAAACGTTGTTGTAGTATGCAGTATCCTGATTGGTAGAAAATGCTTGCAGGAAGAAAGGCCTGGTCAAGTAAAAAAAAAACTTACAGTAACGAGCGTAGCTTAAGATCTGCGCCAGCTGCATTTACTTCTTCACATTTTCTGAATTAATTTATTATTGTGTGGGTTGAACTGAAAGCTTAAGCGGGTTGGATGTGGCCCCCGGGCCGCCGGTTGATGATCACTGACCTAGACCCTGAACGACCACATATTGTTCTATCCCTTTGGAACGATAGTGGGGTCTTGTTGGGGAAACCTGATCATAACTTTGTAGTCAATGGCACACTGACTCTTTGGATTTTGGGTTGGAGACATTGAACTATACAGAAGTACAGAAGTGTATTCTGATAATTGAGTGTTAAGAATGACCTGAGGTGTGTAGGAAATCCCATGTCCAGGAGTGGAAAGCTTTCTCTGAATTTATCTGATGTGAGTCAGACTCTCACAGAAAACTACTGCTCTGGAGGGTGTCCAACGCCTGCGGCTGCCACTAACAGAAGACAGAGGGGAAGAGGAGAAGTTGAGGCACCTTCCCGAGCATAGTTCCCGTCAATAAATGATCCGTCATTTTAGTCTTTTGAACTTTTGGTAGGGCACTGTTTTGTATCACTTGTAGTGAAGTGTTAATCCCATAGTGTGTGTGTGTGTGTGTGTGTGTGTGTGTGTTGTGGGTGTTGTGTGTGTGTGTGTGTGTGGTGGTGTGTGTGTGTGGTGTGTGTGTGTGTGTGTGTGTGTGTGTGTGTGTGTGTGTGTGTGTGTGTGTGTGTGTGTGGTGTGTGTGTGTGTGTGTGTGTGTGTGTGTGTGTGTGTGTGTGTGTGTGTGGTGTGTGTGGTGTGTGTGTTGTGTGTTGTGTGTGTGTGTGTGTGGGTTTTCTTGCTCTGAGAATCAAATAACAATGATTTCCTGACCGTCACCTCCTACACTGTAATCACATTTCCCTGTGGACAAACTTTGGCAGGTGATGTTTCTTCATGGTTGTATTTCATGGTTCTGCAGTTCCTTTTGGTGTATATGCAAGCCAATTTTTCTTCTTGAACTAAACAGTGGTGGGAGAGTACGGGTTGTCTGGAGCACCTAAGCCATGGTGGTTGATTTAGTAAATGGTCGTGCTGTGCAAGAATATTTACTTTGATGAGTCCTTTTGATTGCCAGGAAGCAAAAATTGTTTCAGCTCTGGTATTTGAGTCTTAGGGGTGGCAGTAGCTCAGTCCATAGGGAGTTGGGTTGGGAACCGGAGGGTCACTGGTCAAGTCCCTGTATGGACCAAAAGAAGGGAGTGGGATTGGTGGCTGGAGAGATGCCACTTCACCCTGGGCATGCCAGGTGCTGTTGAGCAAGGCACCGTACCCCCCCACCCGCTCAGGGTGGCGGTTCGGCTGGCAGCCATCACTCTGACATCTCTCCATTAGGCGTTGATCGAAGTGTGTGTGTGTGTGTGTGTGTGTGTGTGTGTGTGTGTGTGTGTGTGTGTGGTACAGGACTGTGTGTGACTACTAACAAGTGTGGACACAGAGTGTAAGTTGTAATTTCCCCATTGGGGATTAATAAACAGATATAAAAAAAGTAGCTGTGTTCTTATTGTACATATTTTAGCATTATTTTGCTTGTATGTACAGAAAAGATGTAACATAAGTGTTGTGCTGTTCTTGTTTCTTTGTTCTTGTTGGCAAGGCTATAAGGGCCTGTTTATTCAAGGTTTATATCCCCTCACCCACCACTCCGTCCTCTTATCCTCTCAGCCGCTCTGCTCTTATCCGTTAGAGCTGCCAGCGTGCTGGGGGAATACTAATGTAAGAATTGTGTGTGAAGTACTTTGTATCTGTGTGTTTAAAAAAAAAGAGCTATATAAATAAAGCTTTACATTAACACTTACTTACCTAAATGCTTAATAGTGCTCTGAGCACTCTCTCGTCTCTGCTTGGTAGTTGTTATTGCAAAAATAGTTTGTAACAGATAAGTACTAATCATGTTATACTGTAGTCTGGTTTTCTGTGAGCTTCAGCCAAATTCATGTATTTCCTGACTTTGCTTCTCTTTATTCTGGAAAGTCCAACATGTAAAATATTTTAGTAACATTCATCTTTAAAGTGACATTTTTATGTTTGTTCCAAAGTGAGAGTGGGTTGTAAAACTGAAACCAAACCATTATTGTTGAGGGGACAGAAAAAAAACATCCAGTAGTTCATCTGTTCATTCTTTTATTGCTGTCTGTAATTTCAGACTTACATTTTGGTAACTGTAGCATCCAACAAGAGATATTTCACATTTTCATGTGACATTTATCTGTTCATAGGCTGACCAGAGATATTTATTTCTGCCGAATATATAATTTTCATGACGCAGAGCAACACTTAACCAGATATTCCTGTGTGAATGTGTGTTTGTGTCTGCAGGAGGAGATCTTGTACAAGTACCCGGTGTCTGAAGCGTCCGGCCAGCTGAAAGGAGTCCGGGGGATCTTCCTCACTCTGTGTGACATGCTGGAGAACGTCACCGGAGGGCGGATACTCAGGTAGGAGAAGCAGCATGGAGAGCAAAATAGACGAGGAGCCGATACTCTGCAATATTTTGCATCCATAATGATGCCCGTATAATTACTTTAATAGACCATATTGGTTGAAAAGCACATTGAAGTTACTGTAAAGTGTTTGCTTAACTTTTTCACCCATACTGCTGGTTGTTTCATGAAGAGGATGTGGGCTTATTCAGAGCACTTTTTCCATCCTCTCTTTACTTCCTCTCTGTTCCATTTAAAGAAATGAAACAAAGAAATTGCATTCAAGGAAAGATGCAGATGCCTCTTTATATAAAATTATAAAAGGGCATCAAAATGAATGTGATGACGATAAATTCCTAAACTATTTTTGTTGTAGCTCCCTCAAATTCCTAACTTTTCTGCTAGTTCACCGATGGATGTGGATTTTGAACCAACAGTGATCTTGGTGAAACGTTTGACGATTGGAGGAGCTATTGGATGTAAGAACATATCCATTGCGTTGTATTCATGGTAACCTTGCGTCCTCCCCTCAGTTCTTCTCTCCTGCTTGGGAAACAGCTGGTTCATGTGGGCTACTGGAAGGAAAGCAACAACCTGTTGGTCATCGGTCTTCCCGCTGCCAGGTAGAGGGAGGCGGCATCACACATGCTACACCCAGAATATTACGCTGTGAGAAAGCTCCATCACATTTACTTGCCAGCTGGGAAACCGACAACGTAGACATTACCCGGCAAGAGTTAGTTCCATATGACAAGTGTGAATAATCTGAAAGGAAATTTTCAAGACATCATTAAAAAAAAAAAAAAAAAATCAGTACTGATACTGGTGTGGTAATACAGTACATGTTTTGAGCATAACTTTTTCTGTAGAAGAGGAAATATTTATGAGCACGATCTGTGAAAACAATTTGACTGTGCACATGTGCTTCTTTTTGTCCTTTTTGTTGGCAGGATGAATTCCTCTTTAAGAAATGTGGTTGTTCATGAAAGGAGTTATATTGTTCACTTTTAAATTTTTGGCAACTGGCCAAGAAATAATTTCATTCATGCTTAAAACCACATCGATGGATGTTACACACCCACATGTAGAAAAAAACTATTAGGTAGAAAATGTTTTTTTCCTTCATGGCTCCTGGCCGTTAGTCAAACTATTTGATGAGCAGCAGATCTGCTGAGGCTGCAGTTGAATCACATTGGTGTTTGACATTTTTCTATTTCCCTAAGGGTTCCACTGCTGTATTTGCAGACGGTGGTGGGAGATGTGGTCCGGACACTAAAAGTGATGTACGGCTCCTTAGACAGGTGGGTCTGTGTTTTCTTTCCTGTGGTCCTGCTGAGAGTGCTGGTTGAAACTTCCCTTTTCTGGCTGCCTTTTTTAATGCTTAATGCAATATATACAAAATAAAAATAGTGTGTGTTCAAAGCAAAAGGAAATTGTCCAGCTGGATTTTACAAAACGTCATTGTCTCAATCTCTTAACCCCCTTTTTTATCTTAAATATCTATACCTTTTTGTACTTCTTTTTTCTTGAAATGTAATGATTCTTTTAGTTCTATGAATGAACTTTTATTTGTTATCGTGACACTCATTTGTCAACGCTATTGTGTCTTCCGCAGTGCGTTCTGTAAGGCGGACCATGCTCCCAGGTTGGACCACTTCTTCTGCCTGTTCTTCCAGCAGCTCATCCAGCCGTCTCGACTGAGGGACGGCTCCTCAGCCCTGACCCCCGATGTCTCAGGGACCCTTTTTGTCGACGGACTGCCGGCGGTCCGATGGCTCACGCTGCCTCCAGAAATCAAGGTGCATTCATGTTTTACGTGAGAAGACAGGAATATTATTTATAGATCTAATCTTGGAGCAGAAGTAAACACAGTAATAAAAGCTATTTGTAGGTCATGGTGTCTGTTTCCTTAACCTTTCGAAGATGAATGTGATGTTGTCACAAATGGAGCTGTGGTGCCCTCTAGTGACAACTGTTGTAATTGACACAATGTATCACTGGAATAATTCAAATTAGATGAAATTTCAACAATGTCCATGAATATATTGGATCAATGCAGTAGCAAAAGACTATGGATATCACTACAAGCAATTGGACATACCGAAGATTAATCCTATAGTATATTTTTCATGCTAACAATGAAATGCTGTTAAGCTTATGTTTGATTTTCTCTGTGCCCAGATGGAGGTGGATACAGTTCTCTCTGATTTTGAGTCTTCTGATTTTGGAGAAATGGTGAGGAAAGTACTGCTGTCTTGCAAGCATTACATACTTTCAAATGTATGCTACCTGTTAGGGATGGGCTTAACCAAAGAGCCTATTACAAATAAGTGTCCTTTGAGTAGGTGCACATTTGTTTTTAATGAGAGGCCAATGGGGTCTGATTTGTCCTTTGTACGTGCAGCGTAACTGATTACATGAAGCTGTAGTTGAAGACATAAAACAGCTGAGACAAAATGAAAGAGGGATTATTAATACAGGAAGTATTGAAGTGAAATTTATTTTAATTTTTATTATTATTACAGTTGATTTCAACTTTTCCACTTTCAAAATTCAACTTGGCACAACACCAAGCTTTGTTAACTATACTTATTTCTTTTGTTCATTGACGTAACGTTTTAATCCTAAAACAAGACAGGTGGCAACCATAATAATGAATAATGTCCTATCTGCTCTTGGAAAGTGAATTGAATCTTTGTTTACTTTCTTGTACTTTTTTACATTTCTATTTCTTTACAGTCTGAGGACTTTTTTGGCCTGAGACGTCTGTATGTAATTCTTGGCTCATGTTTGTTCTACAAGGTAGGTCAAAACACACACGCACATGCACGCACACACACACACACACACACACACTTCAGTGTCAGCAGCTTTATACATATTTATATCCTTCCGTGATGATTCCCCACCATCTAGACACCCATTCTTAAATGTCAACAATAGACAACCCAGCTAACAGATGATGATCTTTGACACATGACAAACCTGTTCTCAGACAAATCATCAATCTAATTACTCTTAAAATATTAACCAAGGGGAGATGGAGAACATTAAGCAGTAGAATGTGTTGGATATCATGTTACGGTGAAGGTGTGAGAATCACCTGGGTTGCTCCAACATTTATTATCAATAAATGGAATCTTTTAAGAAAGATTAGTTTGAAATAGATAGTTAACACTTGTGTTGTCTTCCCGTCAAAATTGAAAAAAAAATTATCGATGTTTTTAACTTTTTCTTACGTTTTTGTCCCTATTTTCAACACTTTTGACGCTTTTTTTTCAATGTTTGTCACACTAACTTATTAACTTCAGTTTTACAGTTATTTTTGGATTTTATGGTCAATAAACCTCATTTATAAGAAATTATACCTAATGTTTGAGTGAAAGAATTAGAAAGGATTTAGACTAAAATTAAAGGAATTTATGTTGATGGATAATCACAG
>NC_045751.1:12797718-12798265 GCF_008692095.1 Etheostoma spectabile | reverse complement strand
TGTCAACTTTTACTCAATACTTTTTCAAAACCACTTCAATTTTTTCCCAAATGCTATAAATTGAATGAGACACCCCAAAATGAATGACAGTAGAGATTTGTACTTGCCAAAGAGCGTTGTGTGGAATTTTGAGTAATTACAATTGGGTAGTGAAAAAGAAAATTGATATAGAAAAACGGGTAATTTTGGCCCTAAGACAACATGAGGGTGAAATTGGAGCCAGATGCAATACACATTTCAAGATACTAAAGCCAGACGGATGTTGGTTAATTTTTTATTACTGGTACATTCTTTTTTTCCTTTTTTTAAAAAGTCACAATGAATGCTCTTCTGCTGAAAAAGTGTGATTAGTAACAATAAAATCAGAAAATGGGTTTGGTACTTGCTACATTTAGAAGCTCTACAAAATTAATTTTCGCTTGCTATGCTGGCTCTGAGCCCTCAACACATGTTTACTTAAGAGTTTTCACTATGCCAAATACTGGAAACAAGATTGCTTCTTGGTGCAATAAATACTCCCCGTCGGGGAATCGAACCCCGGTCTTCC
>NC_045751.1:12797405-12797708 GCF_008692095.1 Etheostoma spectabile | reverse complement strand
ACAGGCGGAGATACTGTCCACTATACTAACGAGGAATGACGTAAGCATATACCTAAGAATTAGATTTTACGACAATTTTCTTATGTTATTCTGGATTGCTATAAACAAACGAGAATTTTCAATTGAAAAAAAACCTGACCTAAATCAATGCAGGCAATACTGAGTAACTGCAGCTATATGTACAAGCTTCCACTGAGCTAAAACAGCAGTTAACAGACCAAGTTTTAGCATGCCTTTGTGCCTCTTAACAGACACACAATGCAATAAATGTGTCTGTACAACATGAACAGGGCCCTTACGTAA
>NC_045751.1:12797323-12797395 GCF_008692095.1 Etheostoma spectabile | reverse complement strand
TCAAGATGCGTTTTCAAGTCAGACAGTGTTTAATTCACCTCCCCTGTCTTGTTCTTGCTGGTGGTTAGCTTG
>NC_045751.1:12796586-12797313 GCF_008692095.1 Etheostoma spectabile | reverse complement strand
TAGCTGCTAGAGCTAGCTAGCTGTTAGCTGCTTTTGATAAGTGTGTCCAGCCAGGCTTTTGTAAAAAGAGGGTTCTTGAGATTTGCTTTATGTGGGCATTAAAGGATATCCTGATTTTATGACTTTTTTTGACATACTGTAATAGGACTTTTTTGGACACACCATACTATGACTTTTTTTAACATACTATACCATGAATTCTTTTTTATTTCTTATTTTACTTTTTTCAACAAACTATACTATGACTATTTTATGCTTGTTTTTGCTAAAAATCTTTGTTCCAAGCCCTCAACACCTGTCTAATAGCCTGACGTCGTCCTACTCATATTCTAGTCAGAATATGAGTCTGATCCTGCTCCATTGGGCTGTGATTATGGGGTATGTTTCAACCGAACCAGGGAAGAAAATGTCTCTGCACTCCTACAATCAATCGAAGCAACGGAGTATGTGATGTTTGTCTTTTGCAGAATCTCGCAGTTCTCTGTCATTCTTTTAAAATGAATGCGCTGTCGTGACGTGATGGCGGAATCTACACATCTCAATTCTCCAATGGCAGCCGTATTTTTTATAAACAAATTCAATCCAAGTGCTGTTTGGTGACAGGGTTGATTATGTTACTGTTGATCATCCGTCCATAATCGTATAAAGCCCGCCCGGACAATTTGAATGGTCCGAACATATTATCTATCTATCTATCTATCTATCTATCTATCTATCTATCTATCTA
>NC_045751.1:12783042-12796576 GCF_008692095.1 Etheostoma spectabile | reverse complement strand
TATCTATCTATCTATCTATCTATCTATCAATCAATCAATCAATCAATCAACCAATCAGCTCTGGTTCAAGCATAATTGCTCCACAACAGATCAAGTCCAGGCCGAACCTCCCAACCTCAAATGTTGTGGGCGGGGTTAAATTTAGCTGGCATCCAGGCTACCTGTTTACTGAAGCATTTACTAAATCGTCAACATACTCACCTTCCAGTCCTACCTGATTGCCAACCATCTGCCCAAAGATGACCTTCTGGATGTGTGCCTGTACTGCCAGCACTACTGCCTGCTGCCGCTGACATCTGAGCAGCGGGTGGGTCAGCTAGTCATCTGGAGGGAGGTGTTTCCCCAGCAGAGAGCTAAGGGCAGCACAGCACCAGGCTACAGCCAGCCTCAAGGACGGCACTTCCTCCTCATTGTGGGGCTGGTAAGACTACAAGTCACTGACTGGTTATTTTTAACTTTATTCTTGTTGTCCATCACCATTCCTAATAATGTTTTTTTTATTGTACAAAAAAATATTTTCTCTGCTTGTATTTCTTCACCTTCACTTTAGAAGCACTTTATGCAGTGTGTGCTGTTGGAGGCAGGTGGCGCTGCTTCACCAGCTTTGGGCTCTCCAGGACCTGATTGTGTTTATGTAGATCAGGTGAACTTTGTAAATTCCTAACATAACTTTGCTTCATGATGCAATAAATACTCCCCGTCGGGGAATCGAACCCCGGTCTTCCGCGTGACAGGCGGAGATACTGTCCACTATACTAACGAGGAAGGTTGAACCCTTGTAAGATAACCTGAAATTTATCTCCTATGTCGCGCTCTTATTACAGGTGAAGGCCACCTTGCTGCAGCTGGAGGTGTTGGAGGCAGGTATTGAGGAGCGTCTAAATGCTCCATCTGCTCCCTGCTTGTCCTGTGCTGACTGGTTCCTCCCTGCTGCTACGGCCCGTGACCGCCTGGACAACCTGGCCCCTTCTTCCCCCGTCTTCAGCAAGATAGCCAGTGCAGTTAAAGGCTCATCCGCTGGAAACAGAGGCCGCAGCCTGTTTGGGGAGAGGTCACGGAGGTCTAGCCCCCAGAGGAGCCTTTCAGACAGCGGGAGTGAGGGACATATGGATGCCGGGTCAGGGTCTGGTTCATTAATGGCTCCAGGCCTCAGTCCACATTCCACACCAGACTCAGGGAGGAAGCTGGGGGGGCGTCGAAATTCGCTTGGATCTGGAGGATCTGATGGGAGTGGAATCAGTGGAGGCCTTTTCAAGGTACAGTTTTTAGTAATTTAGTCTGTTTGTTCCTGTTAGGACCATTGTTGCGATGATCATTTATACAGGGCTCCAGACTATCTTTACAGTGGGGCTGGAAAGTTTGGGCACCCCAGGTAAAAATTTGTATTAACGTACATAAAGAAGCCAAGAAAAGATAGAAAAATTCTCCATAAGTCGTCAAATGACAGATTAGACATTTGTATACAATGTTCTGACTTGTTTGATATTAGATTCCCAGGATGAAGCACCCAAACCCATTCTACCTGGGCACCCTGAGGAAGACCCTGACTGAAAAGGAGACGGAGGAGATGTACAACACCATGAAGTGGGTGATTGAAAATTATTATTAGGGTTCAAACCACGAAGCGGTAGAACCCTTCTGTTTGTCTGTTTTAGGTATTATGAGGGCCCGAGCGCCGAAAGCGGGGTGGCCATTTTGTGCGTTTTGCCATCGAAACAGGAAGTGGGTGTAACTTGAGTGATTGATTTCCCACAATCACCAAGAGTCCAGGCCTGAGGACATCTACAGGCCAATATGGACTTTTGGAGATAGCGCCACCAACTGGCAACAGGAAATCAGCCTTATATGACAAGCGTCATCCGATTAACATGAAACTTAAAATGTGTGGTCTGCATGTGATACTGGGCCGCCCCCTGTACTTTAACCACGCCCATTCACACTGGCCACGCCCCTTTCATAACATTTGAACCGTTTAAGGTACAGTCTTGTGTGAGGTGTCATTGAACTCATCATGGAGTTCCATCTTCATTGGTGACAATTTGCAGTGACTGTCAAATGCATGGTCGCCAGTAACCACGATGCGCGCAGGTTAGCGAGGGCCTGTCCAACGCTGCTTGCAGCTTTAATTATTATTTGTTGTCTGCCGCGTCAGCTCAAATTCCCGTGAGCTGGAATGAGCTAGAAACATGAAACTTGGGGGAATAACTGGAAAGGTGTGCATGTGCTTCTATAGAAGTATGGACCCAATCTGCCACATGGTGGCGCTGTAATTAAGGCTTCAAAATGCCAACTTTCAAAGGCCAAGCCTCCCGCACCGTAAGTCTGATTGAAATTTCTCCCACAGGTGCAGCTTAATGTGCTCTACAAAAAAGCCTCAAGGATCCTTAAGGTCTGCCTAGGAAATCTTTCCGCCATCGCTTGCAGGATATGTTTTATAACGACGTTGGACCACATGTGTGAAATTACTTTGAAGCCGCTGTTGAGAAAAAAAGTTTGAACCCGCAAATCGGCACTTGCGACTATAGTTTTTTCCTTCAGTCTTACGGCAAATATCATTAATGTTGGCTTAACGTACTAACAGCTAAAAACCTAAATGTTCTCATTGTGACAGACTGACCTCAGGTGCAGAGAACACCTTGTTCCACTACGTCTTGATGGAAACTGTTCAGGGGATCTTCATTGCTCCAACTAACAGAGAGGTGGCTCAGCTCAGCGGCTCCATCCACCCACAGCTCATTCGCAACTTCCACCACTGCTGCCTCTCCATAAGGGCTGCGTTTCAGCAGAGCTTGCCAACCAGGGTAGGTCAGAGTTACATAACGGTAGTAATAAAGGAATAGTAGTCCTAACCTCAGACCATAACTCACTTAACAACACATTTCACAGTAATTATGGCAAACAGCGAAGAGGTGTCACGGCTACCTAAAATCACACCAAGACCAGATTCTATTGATCTCAAGTCAAAAACAATACTTTTCAGTGAAGTTAGGCCAAAACACAACATTGCAATAGCATGACTAAATTTTGTTGGATCATAGCATGGGCTTAAAGATTAGTTTAGCATTCATCCTAAGGGTAATTGTTGTGCAGCAATTGCAGTACAAAGAGTAAAGAGTGCTATAATTTAAAAAAAAATCAGTGAAAATGCAACCTTTTTATGAACATTTTGAGACACTATCCTACGTTTTTGTGACTTTTTTCAGCATACTGTAAATTACGTTTTTCATTTTTTTCTTTCTTTTTTAGGACTATGACTTTATCTGACTTTTTTCGACGTACTATATCATGACTTCTATATGACTTTTTTCAAATTACTATACTATTCCTTTTTGTGACTTTTTTGACATACTATACTTTGACTTCTGTATGACCTTTTTCAGCATAACATGTTATGACTTTTTTTAATGTACTATACTATGACTTTTTTTGACATGTTATACTATGAACCTTTTTTTGACTTTTTCATCAGTATTCTAGAACATTTTTCAACATACTATACTATAACTTTTTTTCAAGATACTATACTATGACCTTTTTGGACACACTATACTATGACGTTTTTGTGACTTTTTTGACATACTATACTATGATTCCTGTATGACTTCTTTGACATACTATATTATGACTTTTTTCAACATACTGTACTATGACTTTTTTTGACATGGTATACTATGAAATTATTATGACTTTTTTTCATCAGTATTCTATAACATTTTTTCAACATACTATACTATGATTTTTTTCAAGATACTATACGATGACCTTTTTGGACATTCTATACTATGATGTTTTTGACCTTTTTCGACTAACTATACTATGAATTTGTGTTACCTTTTTGGACACACTATACTATGATGTTTTTGTGACTTTTTTGACATACTATACTAATATTTTTTTGACTTTTTTCAAAATACTATACTATGACTCCTGTATGACTTCTTTGACATACTATAGTATGACTTTTTTCAATGTACTATACTATGACTTTTTTGACATGATGTTTTGTGTTTGTTCTGTGAGTTTTTCAACATACTATGACGTTTTGACTTGTTTCAACTAACTATGCAATGAGTTTTTGTTACACTCTACTAAGACGTTTTGTGACTTTTTTTGACAATACTATGACTTCTGTATGACTTTTTTCAACAAACAATACTATGATTTTTTTCATTACTTTGTTTTATGCATACTATCTCTTTTTTATGACTTTATATAAAAGTATAGATAAATGTATATCCAAAATAGGGTATTAGGGTTTCTTTTTTGAGCAAAAGTAACTCCCCGTCGGGGAATCGAACTCCGGTCTCCCGCGTGACAGGCGGAGATACTGTCCACTATACTAACGAGGAAGGGTATGCAATGGGGGGGAAAAAAAGATGCTAATGTATCTGCTAAAGATTTGTCAGTTTAGTTTGCATTAGGATCACAAGTAACAATCATTTATTCATGTAAATCTCCCTGTGATACCCTAAAGCTTCCCTTTTTGTTGTTGCAAGATTAAACATGAAACTGAGCATTTCTGTCAGGCTTGCCAGGGGTGATCAGGGTACAAAATCCAGTCATTGAATAGTATGTTTAAAAAGTTGGAATGTCAAAAAAAGTCATAGTATAGTTTGTCAAAAAGAAAATCACAGTATAGAATCTCGAACAGTTACAAAAAGTCATTCATAGTCTTTCGGAAAAAAGTCATAGTATGTCGGGAAAAAAGTAATAGTAAAGTATGTTGGAAAAAAGTAATAGTACAGTATGTCAGAAAAGTCATTGTATATTATGTTGAAAAGTCATCAAAAGTCATAGTATTTCATAACGTAAGTCATGAAAACATTGTCATTATGTTGAAAAAAGTCACAGTATAGCACTGAATGTCAAAAACATTCACAGTATAGAATGTCAAAAAATTCATAAAAATGTCATATAATAGTATGTCGGAAAAAAAGTCATGATATAGTCTGTGGAAAAGTCATAAAAAAGCAATAGTGTAGTATGTCGACAAAAAGGTATAGTGTGTTGAAAAAGTCATCATATAGTATTCCTAAAAAAGTCAGTATGTTAAAAGTAATAAAGTCATAGTATGTCAAAAAGTCATAAAAAAGTGTGTGTGTGTGTGTGTATATATATGTGTATATGTGTATATATATGTATGTATATGTATGTGTATATATATGTATATGTATGTATGTATATATGTGTATGTATGTATATATGTATGTATATACTGTATGTGTGTGTATATATATATATGTATGTATGTATGTATGTATGTATGTATAGTATATTCCGGTATGTCGATAAAAGTCAGTCTATTGTGGAAAAAAGTATAGTATTCAAGAGGTCGTAGTATAGTATTTCGAAAAATTCATAGTATGGTATGTTGAAAAAAATGTTGTGTGTTGAAAAGTCTTCAAAAGTCATAGTATGTATTTTATGAAGTAAGTCATGAAAACATTATGTTGAAAAAAAGTCATTGTATCGGGGGAAAAAAAGTCAAAGTTAAAAAGTAATAAAAAAGTCATAGTATAGTTTGTAGAAAAAACGTTATAGTATAGTGTCAATGTTGGAAAACAGTGGTATGGTATTTCGGGAAAATTTGTAACATCAAAGTATAGTATGTAGTATAGAAATTATGAAAAAAAATTGGAAAAAAGTAATAGTATAGTATGTTGATTAAACGTTATAGTATGTTTAAAAGTCGTAGAAACGTCATAGTATAGTGTGTCGAAAAAGTCACAAAAACGTGATATATGTCGCATAGTATGTCGAAATATGTCATAGTATAGTGTCAATGTTGAAAAAACGATATAGTATTTCTGGAAAATTTGTAACGTCAAAGTGTAGTATGTCGAAATGTGTGTTTTTTTTTAAATGTTTAAAATCATAGGTAATGTTGATAAAAGTAATAGTGTAGTAAATCGAAAAAAGTTATAGTATGTCCAAAAGTCATAAAAATGTCATAGTATAGTGTGTCGAAAAAAATCATAAGCTACGTAGAAAAAAGTAATTATATAGTATGCTGAAAAGTCATAATCTATGTCGAAAAACAGTAAGTGTATAGTCAGGGCCGGCCTGTGGCTTAGGCAGTATAGGCAAATGCTAAGGGCGCAAACCACCAGGGGGCGCCCAGCCTGTGCTGTACCTGTAACGTAGGGTGACCAGACGTCCCTTATTTTGGCTACCTGTCCCCGGCTGGATCTGTCCCCGGAAAGTCCCGGTTTTCACTGTGACTGAAAGAGCCGAAATTGGAATGAAAGAAAAAAACGTAGCCGATAATCGCACACCCAACACACGCAGGCTCCAGACCGCCAGAGCCAGCGGGGCTCAGAGAGTTTCAGAAGCCGTGTGTCACGATGTTAAATAACTGATTATTTACATGGAGTGGTGGGTTAGCGAACGCAATTTCGCGGACTTTTATGTTTAAAAGGATCTTAATCTTAACAGAAAGGTCGACCTCCTAGAAATCTTTCCATAATGTTGTCAGACACTTAGAAATTAATCTGAGTCTGTTAGCAGCAAAACGAGCACTTTTATGAACGTAAATACAAGTGGAAAATTATCTATTAATACATTGCAGCGATCTCGTGTAATACTGCATCACTGTCAAAGGAAAATATGTCCTCAGTAGTTTTTATTGTATTGATTCTCAATGAGCTGTTCCAGAAACAAGTTGAGCAGTAAAGCAAACGCTGTCAGATAAATGTAGTTCAGTACATTACAACATTATGAAAATGAGACTTTCTATCTTAAAATATTTAGGACTTTCTATCTTAAAATATTAGGACTATTAGGACTTTATATTTGAAATATTAAGACTTTCTATCTTGAAATATTAGGACTTTTTATCTTGAAGTATAAGGATGGATTTTTATCTTGAAATATAGGACTTCTATCTTGAGGTGTAGTGGAGTGGAGTAGGAAGTAGCAGCAGGGGTGGGTTGGATCAGACCTTGGGGGGGGGGCTCAGCCCCTAATGAGAACAGCTCTAGGTCAGTGTCCCCGTTTTAAGTTTTACAAAAATAAAAACATTACGTTTTGGAGGTAAATACGCTTCTGAGCTGAAAATGTCCCCGGATTTTGTCTGAGAAATCTGGTCACCTTACTATAACGTCATCTTAATTAAAAAAACAAGCCCGACTTCTTCTTTTACCTGCATCTAAATCTCATAATGTCAAAGCGTCCTAAACTGTCTGGTGCCCAGGGGAGGAAAAAAAGAAAAGTAGAGGAGGAAAAACGTGACACAGACGGAGGTAATGTTACAGTAAAGTTGATGATGATAATATTATGTTGCTGTTGCAGAACAATGATCGATAATAGCATCAGCCGTTAGCATGACATAGTTGGCTAATCAATAAATAGCGAGCGCTATCTGTTAGTTTTAAAATCAGTTAACTGTACAGTGATGCAAGGGGGCGCCACCTAAAATCTTGCCTAGGGCACCAAATTGTTTAGGGCCGGGCCTGTGTATAGTATGTTAAAAAGTCATATTACCGGATGTAGAAAAAGCCAGTACAGAAGTTCAAGAAAGAAAAAAAAAGTCTTACGTATAAAAAAGTTATACTATGTAGGGGAAAAAAGTCATAGTATGTAGAAAAAGTCATTATCTAATGTCGAAAAAAGTCTTAAAAACATAGTGCAGTATGTCAAAAAGTCATACAAAAGGGGGCCCTGCAGAAAAAGTTTGGCAACCATTAAAAAGAAATCCTGAAAAAGCCCCCGAAAATATTGTCATTGGGCCGGGGACAGCACTTTGATAAACTGTGGACCAGGTTGATTCCAAAAGTAGATTACATTTTACTTTACTAGAAGTTGTAATCTCCTGATCCGTCGGTGTGATTTCCTCTCCTGCAGGGCCGTCGGGCTGCAGACAGGCCTCAGGGCGGTGGTTGGGGTCTGGGTCCAGTAAAGGAACACGGGGTCCTGTTTCAGTGTAAACCTGAGAACTGGACCGACCAGAGGAAACCTGCTCCCACCATGACATACTGGGTTATAGGGTATTTCAGCTTCAAATAATTTTTCTCTCCAAGCCTTACATTTATTTTGAATATTGGGGAGATAATTAGTTATGCACCAGTGAAAATATATGTGGCTGCTGCAACCATTTAACGTTTTGTTTTCACCTGGTCGGTGGTAGATTGTTTTCAGGGAAATGATCCTTAATATCCTCAATAAACTCAATAATGTAGATATAGTGATATAAATAATAGTCAAGAACAGTACAGTGTAATGAAGGAAAGAATAAAGTCTAGGCCTACATGCAGCCAACATATCAGTGTTTCCTCAGTGAGAGTATGAGAAACCCAGTATTGCTGTTTTCACCTCAGGCTGCTGTAAGAAGACGGGGATGAGTAGGCAGCATCGGGATGGGATTTAGCTGAAAGGGGAGGAAGAGAAAGCTTTTGAATGAAGGTCAGATTTGTCTTTTAGAGGCTACCAGTTTAGCAATTCCAGTCTTAGCAATTCATAGAGAAGAGACAGAGCACAGGAAGGAAGGACATAAAGGAAAAGGGTCATGGAGTGCAAAGGACAATTTTTTTTTGTAGCTGGGCCCCAGAGGGAGATTTCCCTTGTGAATGAACAGTCTAACAGCTGTTAGCTTTCACTGTTTTTATCTTTACCCAATGGTATTGTAGATAGCCATAACTATTCTTTATAATCCCCTACAGTAAATTAAGATACATAAAAATCTAAACCTATCAACTTCTAAGAAACATATTTATCTTTACTTTAGTCATTTTCAGCATTGAGGTAACAGCACCGTTCTCTCCAAAGTCCATGCACTTTTCTTACCTCCCAATCTCTCTTGTCTTTTAGACGGATGTTGCTCGAGCCCGTCCCTCAAGAATTCTACGTGTGTTTCCATGACTCTGTGGCAGAGGTTCCTGTTGAGATGGCCTTCAGGCTCTCCTTCGGACTGGCCTTTTGATTATTAGATCTGACTCTGGCCTTACATTATTGATGATTAAGCAAATAGTGAGTTGAAACCAAGTCATTTTTGTGCCTTGTTGCTCAACAGATATGTGCCAGGTTCGTTTTGTATATGAAAAGCCTCTCATTCATTGAATACCTCAGACACTTTGGTGTAAGCCTCTGATAAGAGCAGACAAAAACCTGCTAAGTTCACTAAGTTGGACCAATAACACCTACGCTGTTGCTCACATCTTCATGTTGACAGAGCAAATGAAGTTGTACTGATATTGTCACAATTTGTATGCGGTGTTGGAAAGGCATTTTATTTGTTACTTAATTTAATGTGTACAGTTTTGTATTGAAATTGAGTTATGTTACAAAATTGAGATTAAAAATGCAATAGTTTCTCTTTTAATCTTTCAAAACAAATGTTCCTGTCATTGACATTCTTTGTCAGTTTTTACATACGTACATCATTATTTTACATTATTGACTAAATGAAAAACAGTCCAAGCTAGTGGAAATAATGCTACTCTTTCTCCAAACATACACAAAAATATTAATTTTATGTGGTCTTCAACCAATGGAAATCATAAATATTGTATTATATTTGGTACACCGGTTTAAAAAAAAAAAGTTCAGATCCTAAGATTCCATAATGTACATAATTGAATTGTGTAACCAGCATCACTGCAGCGAAAACCATTATTATCATCAATATGACACAGCTACAAACAAGTGTAAATCCACATTCTTAGCCCAGACCAGATTCATGTTTAAAGTTTAAATTACACCTGCCACATCTGTAGAGTCGCGAGCATCTGTGTAACGTAAATGTCATGAAATGTTATACCACGTCGACTGTATGCACCTTCATCACATCCCAACGTCGGAACAGAACCACATCCATTAAGGATCTATTCTTCCCTTAAAGTTCAAGTAGCAGGTTCCTCTTGTAACACTCAAGGCTGCAGAGAGGAACCCCGGTCTTTGAGCAGGAGTACTTCTTGAGGTTGGAGCAGCCGCTGGCTCCGCAGTTCCCCGGGGCTGCTGGTGGAGGACAGGGGGGTGTTGGGGCCGGAGCGGGGACCCCGATGGGGAAGGAGATGGCCATGCCCTGGGCGCAGTCGCTGTACCGGACCATGGGACACTGATTCTGCTTGGACTTCCTCTCTCTCATGCTTTTGATCTTGGCCTTGCTGGTTTTTGTCAGTCTCTCTATTGTCTGGTTCTTGTTCTCTTCTGCCTTCTTCGCGGCCTGCAGGCGTCTCTTTCGGGCTCGTTCCTCCCGCTTCTGCATCATCTCTGCGGTCATCTCCTTCTCCTTGTAACCCATGGGGAGCTCCAGGAGAGGCTGGCTCTGCTGCTTGTGTAGAAGGGCTTTCTGAACACATACAAAGAAATGAAATCACACTCTGGGATGTAGGTTTATAGCTGCTTTAAGATTTGATTGATCAATACAGAACTGAAGTACATGTTTCTGCTCTTGCTCACCTGTCTGGCCGTGAGCAGAGATTCATCAACCTCCTTCTTCAACTCTCCGTTGTCGTCCAGCTCTCCCTTCTCCAGAGCGTCCAACCACCTCTCCTCCTCGTCTACAGGCACGCCCAGCATGGAGTCTGAGTCTATGTCTGGCATAGGAGACACGGCCAGGTTGCTGTCTTCATCTGATACAGAACAAACAAAATAAACATGATGTGTTTGTTGTCCCACCAAAACCCTAATTAACAGATTTTAACTGTGCATTCACTGTGGACCTGACAGTGCAAAAGTTATTGATTTGAAAATTGTAAAAACCACAACTCTGGTCAAGTTTGACCCCTTTTCAAAGTTTTCTATATGAGAAATTTAGGTTTCTGTCAAGGAAAATTGCCCAAAAATAACACGGATAGTTCCCCGCAACGCTCTTCAAATACAATTCAAATATTAAAAAAAGAAAATCAAAACATTTTGACAAAAGAGAATAGCCAAATACATTGAACGCAGAAAATCTTTAATTGAAAAAAGCATCAACAAAATATTATCACCTTGTTTTTTCAAGCATGGAAAAATGTGTTGAAAAAGTGTTTATTTTACCAAAGGGTTAAGCTTTTGTTTAGCGTACAATAGATGTCTGAAAACCCAATAAGGTTAATTGTAATGAAGCCTTTGAGACCAGGAAAAGGGAACTTATAACCTCTATCACAATGTTAAGATACATAAACCACAGATACTCTAATAACTTTTCATCAAGCTCCAGTATGTAGTGTTTTGTAACTTACCCAGCCAAGCCCGATACTGCTCCAAAGGCACAGAGGGCTCATCGTCGTCGTCATCATCATCATCATCGTCATCCTCATTGTCATCATCATCGTCGTCGTCGTCATCATCATCAACATTATTAATAATCATCAAGGGGGAGGGAGGACAAGCCACACCGGGATGCACGGTGAAGGTGGGGACACTATAACAGACAGAAACAGAAACTCGCTGAGTGAATAGGTCTCTATGACACGGAGTACTACTGACATACTGACCACCTTCAACATCCTGCCTCACCTCTTGGTCCCCAGCGTCTGTCCTCCCAGTTTGATCTTGAGTCGGAGCTGCGGGGGAGGCCGAGGAACCACCACAGGCTCGGGCTCTGGGGCCTCGGCGAAGCTGTGGTGCTTCTTCTTGTGCTTCTTGTGTTTTTTGTGTTTCCGCTTGTGAACGCTGTGCAGGCTTGAGCCACCTTCACCTGCAGAAGACGAGAGAAAAGCAACAAATACATACTATAAACATGTATGAACTAAGAAATGATGGCTGCCATTTCCTTGCCATGTCAGCCAAGATTTGTATGAAGCAAAAACAATTATCAGTCCAAGAACATTTTACTGTTGATATTTGGTAGACTGCTCACAACAAATTTGCAACAAAATTAACAATATAAATAAAAAGAGTTTAAAAAAAATGTTACCTTACACTGTGACCAGATGATGGTATAATAAAGTGAATGTACTCTATTAGTTGCAGTAAATCTTACCTTAATGAAGAGTAATGTTTGGTTTTTGTTTATATATATTTTAGAGATGTGTTGAAATCTGTTTTTATGTTATATATATACACACATTTGTTGGACTATTATCCCTGTACAGTCATATTTGTTATAGTATTTTAATGGCATCTTTTTTGTTTTACTTTTCTATTTTCTATTTAAGTTCTTGACTGTTGCAGTACTTTACTTTTATTTTCATTTACAAGTATAACTGTAATACTATGATACAGCGGCACAAACTACAACCTTCAACATTATAACTGTAATGGAGGTAGGAGATATTGGAGGATTAGCTTTTGTGGCTTGTACCTAATAACTGAGTGTATATTTCGGCATAAGGAAAGCATAACTCTGCGTATCAAAATGATAAATTACGTGCTAATAATGGTATATAGGCTACTTGTTATTTTTTAAAGATTGTTTTAGGGGGCTTTCCCGCCTCTAATGGACAGGACAGCAGGGTGAGAAAGGGGAGAAAAAGGGGGAAGACATGCAGGAAATCGTCATAGTTCGGACTCGAACCCTCGACCTTTGCGTCGAGGAACAAACCTCTATGTCAAAACCAACTGACCCAACCCGGCCACAATAATCGTATATACTTACAGAGAAACCTGGGATGAATCATGTCTTTCCTTTTCCCCATTGAAACGACGACAGGGATGTAAACACCAAAGACAGGACAGCCTCTACATGGCAGCCGAAATCTCAGTTATCTGGAAAACTGAGAGAATGCAACATTATTACGTTCACGTTGCAGTATGCAGCCGTTACATTGACGTGAGATCATCTTAAGCCAGACAGCATATTTCATTTCTATTTATATAAGGTTTGTTTGGACGAGGCCGTCAGTTTTAACCACGACTGTAACGTTAACGTAGCCTTATTTAGCCGGGAGATCACTCACATTTGCTAGCAAGCATTCAACGTCTGAAAACACTTCCATTGCAAAAATAGATTCTAGTTACCAGTTTAAAAGAAAATTATGTGGCACAGACTGCAAGCCTGGAGCTACTTTGACTACTGATTTAAAATTAAGCTAACATTAGACAGTTCGTCCATAGACTGTAAATTAGTTTGTCATACACACAAGCAATGCTTAGCTCTAATGAAGGCTACGCTAACAACACGGAAGTTCACCTTCTTCGTCATTTCCGGTAATTCTGAGCCCATGGATTCTTATTACTTTGCTTCCCGCTAGTGGAGAAAAACAAATAGAGGACGTTCACAATGTAGCTAGCTAAGTATTGAATCTAAACAGTAGTGGTGGCTTGAATTGTACAGCCAGAGACGCTTTAGTTTTAGGCTCGAGGCTCTTTGGTACAGCGAAGTTGACGTTAGCTAGCCGAAACTCCTGTAGAAATAATTACTTTACATCTTGGGTAATGTAGTTCACGTAACGGACGCCGCAGGTTGACCACTGTAAATCTTGGTGTGCCAAGAAACATATTGTCCAGAAGCCCCCGGGGCGGTCAAGCCGAGCTACGCAAGGTCAGTTACACAGGGCGAACGTGGCCGAGTTAAAACCATAGATTGTGTATTATTAACAGTCTATGGTTAAAACCTAGTATACAGTCTATGGTTAACACCGAGGATATACAGTCTATGGTTAAACCTAGG
>NC_045751.1:12778191-12783032 GCF_008692095.1 Etheostoma spectabile | reverse complement strand
TCTATGGTTAAACCTAGGATATACAGTCTATGGTTAAAACCGTAACTGCCGTTAAATGTATTCAGTAGGCTATACTTTATGTTCACCTGCTCTTTGTAGTGATTACTTTAAAGTAATTTAGTCATTTTCGTTGTGAAAGAGTCATTCAAACTGTCTGCAAGCATGTTAAAATAGGGAATTAGTTGTATGTCAAGTTGTCTTATAGGGTTGATTTCATAAGTTACAGCGTTTTATATTAAACAGAAAATAAGATTATAACACAAAAGCTCACCAGTGGAAGCTGAATAAACAAATAAATCCAATGTATTAGTAAGTATTAGTATGTGAGGATAAACACCGATTTCATAATTTCGCAGGAATCATGAATTACGCTCGGTTTCTGACAGCCGTCAGCGCAGCTAGAAAGCCCTCCCCTATCAGGATGCTTAGTAAGTAATTATTGTATATGTGTGTTTGTGTGTGTGTGGTATGAAGTAAACTGCGTGGCCAGATAAACCCACTAGTGGCCCCAGGCAAAATTAAACAGCTGAGCCCATTCCTCCTCGTCTGCGTGCAGCAGCATAGTTTAAACCATTACCATGTTGATGAAAGGCTTAAGTGATGCACAATGTCTAACAGATGTTAATTTATTTAGCAAAAACCAGTTGACACACAGTAGGATGCCTAGGCACAATTTAAATTTAAAAAAAGCCTCTTAGACACGTTTACATTTAATCACTCCATAGAAGAAAGCAACACTTTTTCCACATCACTTTTATTAACCTGACCACACAGAGAAACAGTCACTGATATGCTGCCAAAACAACAACAATATGTATGTCAAGTTGGAACAAATAAATGCCTAAAACAACAGATGTTGCTTTAATTTAGCCCAAATGTCTATCTATCCATCTCATCTATTTCTCCACCGGTATGAAGCTGAGCTGCAGCAGCGGTCACCTCCGTCCCTGATCTCTTTGGCGGGAGGAGCGCCCAACCCCAACACTTTCCCCTTCCAGTCAGCATCCATTAAGTTGAAGAACGGACAGACGCTCACCTTTGATGATGCAGCGATGAAGAGGGCTCTGCAGTACTCTGCCTCTAATGGGTGACAAATTAACACAGGAGTCCTTGTTTTTGTGGAATCAGTCACCTATTCGTAAGATTTTCCTGCAAATTCCAATAGTTTTATGGTTAAATGGGGTAAGCAGTAATAATAGATAGTTTATATGGGGCACCTAGAGATTGAGACGCCAACCACATCTTCTATTAGAATCTGGCCCATCTGACCATAACAACAATGATACAAAGGTTAATTCACAAAGGAGAAATCTGGACTATAAACCCATAAAGAGTACCACACACCTACCTGCCCAAATATTTATCTCTTTTGTGTTTGGTGCTCAGAGCTCTCCAACATGTCACCAGTTAAAAACAGTGTGGGCAGATCTTGTTTCTGGAGTTTCATGTTGATGTACTGTAGTTTACCGTTTTGTAGGTGAAAGCCTCCCTTTGTCTAAATTACTTTGTATGGTTATTCCAAACAACATTTTTTTGAAAAACCTACCCAGCAACAGCGCTTAGAAAAGCTTTCATTAATGTAATATTGGTTGGACTGACAAAACAGAAACATAGTATACTATTTATATAAAAAACAGCAGATTATTACAGTGTAAAGTCGGTTCTGTAGTAAGTCTAATTTCTTTGTCCTACATAGAATACCCGAGCTGCTGACGTGGATGAAGAACCTGCAGAAGGACCTCCACAACCCACCGACCGCTGGTTACACCCCTGAGAATGGCCAGATGGATATGTGTGTGACCACGGGGAGCCAGGAGGGGCTCTGTAAGGTACGGACACCTCCAGCTGCAGTCTACATCCACGACCTTCCACTTCCGCTATTGCCGCCGGATATTCTGCCATGTGTCCTTTTTTTTGGACCAGATTTTCATTAGCTAATTTTTCTTTGTGTTGGAATTCTAACCTCTGGTGGATTTATGACGACTATGGTTAAAGGTGCTGTAGGTAGTATTGCAAAGATCCAGGTCTTAGCCAAAAAATTAGAACATCTACAACTTTTCAGTCCCTCCCCCCTTTCCACTAAAGCCCAAAATGGTCTCCTGAGTGAGAGCTGTGCAGGACATAGCGTGTGTGAAGAGGGGGAAACCTATCTGCAGCTTGTGTGCGGGGGAGGGGAGGACGCTATGAAATGCGTGTGCCTGAGCAGTGATTGACACGGAGTATAACACCCCCATCAACTCGTAACAGGGTGAACGGCACTTCTGCATTCGCTTTGCAGCTCTCTACCGGCTATAACCGCACTATGCAAGTTTGCCAGATCAGGTAGCGGATCTGTAGTTCCGGTGAGACATGATGGGACAATTCAGCTTCCAACCTGTAGGGGGACCTAAGCAGGAAAGGTTATCTAGTGTTGCTTTAAATTCTGACTGTTTCTAATTTTTTAAGAATTTCTAATGAACTTTATTTTGAAGTGATGACATGTTTTAAATGTTTTTGGGTTCCAGGTGTTTGAGATGCTGGTCAACCCTGGAGACAACGTTCTGCTGGATGCACCCACCTATTCAGGCACTCTGGCAGCGGTGAGAGCACTCTATAATAGGTCTGCAACGATTATTTTCACAGTCAAATAATGTGTTGATTATTTTCTCGATTAAAGAATTAGTTGTTTGGTCTGTAAAATGTCAAAAAATTGTGAAAAATGTTGATTGGTGTTTTCCAAAGCCCTAAATGACGTTCTCAAATGGCTTGTTTTGTCCACAACTCAAAGATATTCAGTTTACTGCCATAGAGGAGAGAAGAATCTAAAAAAAAGATCAGATCATGGAATCAGAGAATGTTTTACTTTTTTTTTCACAACAGATTACTCAAACCGATAAATCAATAATCAAAATAGTTGGCAATTACTTTGATAGTTGACAACTAATCTCTGCAGCTCTAATTTATAACAACACAAACATGCGGTAAGTTAAGCTTCTGTGACCTTCCAAACTTCTTTCTTCCTTTGTAGCTCCAGCCGCTCGGTTGCAACTTAATCAACGTCCCCAGCGATCAGCACGGCATGATACCCGCAGCCCTGAAGGAGGTTTTGTCTCGGTGGGACCCCTCAGACGTCCATAAGCCCAGCAGCACTGCCCCCAAGATCCTCTACACCATCCCCAACGGAGGAAACCCCACCGGTGCCTCCATGACGGCTCAGAGGAAGCAGGAAGTGTATGAGGTTGGTCTCCCAGCGGCAAAGTCACAAAACAAAGACTCATATAGTCGTGAATATGACTGCATGCACACACTGCAGATCATTTATGAATCACTCCTCTCTCAGTCGGATTTATGCAATTAGAGCTTGCAGTGAAGCTGATTTCCCTGCAGATTCACAGTCACATTCTAACATCCCCCGGTCTTTTTTGATAGCTGGCCAGGCAGTACGACATGCTCATCATTGAGGACGACCCATACTTCTTCCTGCAGTTTGACAAGGTACAAAAAGAGTTCCCTCCCCTCATCTGTTCATCAAAGAAAGTTACTTTTCTGTCATTTAAAAATGTGAAATAGTTAATTTCTCATTTTTTTTGGTTACTTTATGATCTGATCTTTTGGGACAACCATAAATGAATGTCAACAATTCAATTGATGACATAAGAATTCACGTTCCTGTATGTCTCATCTATTTGGCAGCCGTGGGCTCCCACGTTTCTCTCCATGGATGTCGACGGGAGGATCATCAGGACAGACTCCTTCTCTAAGATCCTGTCTTCAGGGTGAGCTTCCGAAACGACTGTGTGTGTGTGTGTGTGTGTGTGTGTGTGTGTGTGTGTGTTGTGTGGGTGGTGTGTGTGTGTGTGTGTGTTTAAACCCAGTGCATCTGAAGCTCTGCTGTTGCCATTTAAGGTTATTTTGACTCTGCTACAGCACAGTGTTTGTGCTCTTCCCTTAACGAGTCAGGACCAGATATGTAAACTGGGAGGGTGATTCGCCCCCCCCCCCAGTCTATTGTATAGTATTTTATTTTATTTGCTTGTGTAATCCCCACTGGTCACATCTGATGGATTGTTTTTAGGAAACCATATTGTTTTCTTTAGCTTGCATTGAGGACATTATGAAAACTTTCCTAAAAACCCCTATTAACACATTATAGACATTTCCTTTTACATTTACATCCTAAGCATCTTAAACTATAAGATGCCACTCACATTTCCCAAATCCAAATCATTAAAAACCAGATGTTTGACATAATCATAGCAGCTTTGACTAGTCTGAGACGTAGGGCAAGATATTTAAACCTCCCCAGATTAGAACATTGTGTGCTGACTGTCAATGACCTGCCTTATTTTTATTAAACAATTTTCTTTAATTTCCGTCAGGATAGCTACATCAGAATTAGAATCGGCAAACGTCACTTTATATTCCGAGCCACATTATGCAGAACTTCACCAGCATGTACTGTATGTCTTTCTACTACTAATTGTCTGTGTGTTTTAGGCTGAGGATAGGTTTTGTAACCGGTCCCAAACCGCTGGTGGATAGGGTGGTGCTGCACATCCAGGCCTCCACTATGCACACTAGTACCTTCACGCAGGTAAATGAAACCATCATTTTACCCCGCCACACCCTGCTAATCAAAATGTTGCATTACTGGTTAACTGCAAACAGATTCTGACGCCACCGACTTGTACATACTGCCAGCTTCAGTTCCAACCCTTCAGCAAGCCAGATTTGCACAAACTCACCAGCAAGAAGGCTGTGTGTTTTCTCGCTACAGCTGACGCCAAGCAAGATGTTGTGGTGCGTCTCGATCCGCAGCAGCTGCAGAGGAGGTTTTAATAAAGAAAAAGAGGGATTAATTA
>NC_045751.1:12770828-12778181 GCF_008692095.1 Etheostoma spectabile | reverse complement strand
GCAAAAAAAAAAAAAAAAGCTGTCACCCTTCTCAGATTCAATCCTCACCACCTGCTTTTTCATCTAATCTGTACTAAAACTCAAAGATTTCAAATTGGAAACAAGAACAGAACAAAACAAACATTTAAAGGCTCTATTGTGGAAAAAAAAAAGGTGTGTCATGCTCCAACTGCACCGATGTACAAATAGAAATACAGATCTGAAGGCAGAATACCTGCTGCAGGGTAAAATATTTTGAATCTGTGCCAGTCATTACATGACATAACATGCATCCTGCCTCCTTTCAGCTCATGGTGTCTCAGTTGTTGCACAGTTGGGGCCAAGCCGGTTTCATCCAACACATAGAGGGGTATGTTACTTCCCACAATGGCTGCACAGCCACATGTGCTCTGCAGGACTGATTTGACTGGTTAAGAAAACAATAAGATCCATTTCAAACAGTGCCATTCAACGGAGTCAGCCATCAGCATCGATGCATGACTCAGTTTTCTTTCCTCTCCCAGGGTGATTGAGTTTTACAGGAAACAGCGTGATGCCATGATCACCTCTGCAGACAAGTGGCTTAAAGGTTTGTGAAAAAAAAGTTGGATTACCAAAAATTGCATTTTGGTGTGATGACATAATGTACCTTTTTTAAAAATATTCTTTTACTGAAATAAAAAATAGACAAATCAAATTCTGTATCAAGACAGATCTGACATGTGTGGATAATATGGGTCCTGTCTGGACTGTCCGATCAGTAATACACAAAGTGGCCGGCTGCAGTATTCACTGTTGCTAAAAGATAAGCAGATTTTCTTAAGTAATTTACATTAATACAGACCCTCTGCATTATTATAATGCTGTATGGTCTTAAAGGTGGAGAAGGAAAAAGCTAATTGGGTACCTTTTCTTATTTGTATTGTCTGTTTTGTTTGTATTTGTTCTACCTGTTCTATACGAAGTGACATTAGCTGTCTATACCATTCCCTATTGTAAAAACAAAAAGGACAAACATTTGTAGTGAAAAGTTTTCGGAGTCACATCAGTAGAGTTTTCTTGGAGCCACCGCCTGGTGGCCATTTGAGGAACTACATGGTAAGGCGTTAAGGATTTATGTCGCTTGGAGCAACAATCACTACATTTGGCAGTGTACTTGAATAATGAAAGCACACACACCCAAGCATTTATTTTTAGTTTTTGTGTGTCTGTGTGTAGATGTAGCAGAGTGGTACACCCCATCAGCAGGCATGTTCCTGTGGATTAAGCTAAAGGGCATAACCGATACCCAACAGCTCATTATGAAGAAAGCCTTGGAGAAAGAGGTCAGCACACAACTTGTTCCTATTGTATTTCTGTTTAAACCCTCACTTATTAATCTCTTTTTGTGATTTTATTAGGGAACAAAACCCATTTTACTCATTTGTACTCTGCTCTAATGTGCCAGTAGCAGAATGCATTTTGGTGCTTTTTTTCTGTCGGTTTGTGAGCAGATGTTTTGCACCAGGGGCAAGGCAGGTTTTGTTTCTGAATAGAGTGTAGGATGGCGCATGTAAAGCGTCCATTGTGAGCAATGTGAGGGGGTTTAGCAAGTGAGCGCTTTCCCTCCCACACACACACACACACACACACACACACACACACACACACACACACACGAATGCTTCTAAATCTGGCTGGTAAGCCGTGCATAAACAGGAGTGGGTACAATCGGGCTTTTCCAAGGTCTGTACAGTGCGTCCAGACAGCAGATAGTAAAGACTCCCAAGTCTCTGTTTTCTTCACAGTAGGAAAAAAACAAAACTTCAGATTTGAATCATTGTCAGGGCTTTTTCTTTCCACAGCTGTGATAATTGCTCTCAGGCCTCTCTCAGTGTTATGCAGTGGATTACAACAGGCAGTCAGAGACTTTTAAGTTGCAATATTTCTGACAGATATTAAAGGAATAGTATTGACATTGTAGAGAGTTAGATGAGAAGATTGATACCGCTGTCACATTGTTGGTTGAATATGAAGCTTCAGCCAACGGTAGGTTAGCTTAGCTTAGCACAAAGACTGGAAGTGGGGGAAACAGCTAGCCTCTTAATCAAATTAATTAACATGTTATATCTATTGTGTTTAAACCTTATAAAAATCAAAGTTTAAAAACTATTTGTGGTTCATGTGTGGGACTGTTTTCGGCCAATTAAAAAAAGAATTTGTCTGGCTTTAGAATTACAATTTCAATGCACAAACAACTGCTGATAAAAAGGTTAGTTTTGTTCTTACAAACAGGATTAATCAAATGACCTTGGATGCATGAAAAGATCAGCTATGTAGAAACCGGAGAACAAGACAAAAGCAATGTAAATATTAAATAACGTGAGTCATGTCTCTTTGTATGTGTGCTAAAAGGTGCTGCTGGTTCCCGGAGGTGTCTTCATGATCACAGTGGTGACCCTGTCCCTACGTCAGAGCAGCCTTTTCTCTCTCTACACCAGAGCAGATTGATGAGGTAGGTACACGCGCACGCACACGCACACCACACGCACACACACCACACACACACACACACACACACCACCACACACAACACACACACACACACACACACACACACACACACACCACCGCCACACGCGCACACACCAGTGACTAATCTCTTACAATTATTCTGACAGGCTTTCAGAAGACTCTCCTCTCTCATCAAAGAAGCTTTGTGATCAAACTTCTAATTTGTAAAAAAAAATAGTTTTTTCTCAGCTTAAATATATTTTAATATTGTGTAACCTCCCCTGACAAAAGAAGACACACAGGATGTATGTACGCTACAAATGGTGCTGACCATTGAAAGTCATTTGTAACAATGATTAAGTATTAAAAGAAAATACACTAATTTGTTACTCTGTTATTACACTACACAGTGAAGATATTTTAGATCTTAATGTACAAAAAATAAAATAACTTTTTTTGAATCATTCTGTATTTTGTCTTTTTAGAAGGTATCTTTGTGACTGCTGCTCCATTAAAACCCCAACACTGTAAATACAGTCATAAAACTAGATTTTACCACAGTAGTAATAAAGAGACCACATAGCTTTTACCCCGTGGATAGTTACACCACTTGATATCATGGTTTAGTGTATTAGTTGAATAGTATATCTGTGGTTATTATGGCTCTAGGAGACCTTACAATAAATGCATATAGATTGTGAAGAAACACTTCTGTTAAAGTATGATAATGTTTTTTATGTTGGCATCTTTTCTCTCATTTCTCTCTCAAGTTTAGCAAAGCACAGCCAGCTATGAAATGTTGCTTTGTCACAATCTAGCAAGGCTCAAAAGGTCTGTGTTGGAAATGTGTAATTTCAAAAAAGGTGATACAAAAGGATGATTGACAGTCCTCCTAAACATGAACTCTTCCTGCACTTAAATGGACAAATTAATCTTTTAGTTGGGATTTTTGTTTTTTCTCTAAAAAGAGTAAAAACTCTAGAAACTCTTGTAGTATCCAGAACAACTGTAGCCCGGGAAAACCTTGACGAACTTCCGGCAATTTGAGATTTGCTGTTACAACTGAGAAGGGTCTGGTGTCAACCAGGCAGGAACAACTGTATTGTTGGACTGACGCAAGGGTTGCACAGACGAAAGCCACAAGTCCTTTTACAATAAAGTTCTTAAAACTGCAAGTGTTGCAAGGGCATTTAACATTTAAGGGCATTTTCCACCTCTTTGTTCACCTTTTGAAGAAGGTGGCATTGCCTTTGTTTAAAAAAGGGTCTAACAAGTCAGTCATATAATGCAGATGCTTAAGTTACGAAAACAAACATCACATCTAATCTAGTTTATGATAAATTATTTTAGGCTATAATTTGGCTGTTTATCATTGGTCACAGAAGATAAAAGAAACACATTGATGTTTGTGTATGTTGTAGGCTTTTTGCCGCCTATAAGTTAGTAAGTCATATCAACCTAACATTTACTGTAAACTTTACAGTCTGACTTATGATTGAAGTAAACATTGAGCTGGTGCCAGCAGGATGCTGGGGTTTGACCCTCTTTGTTTACTGATGACCTAAATAAAAAACCAGCTGATGTTCAGCGATCACATAACAGTACCTGCTGACAACAATAGGGTGTGTGTGGTGGAAACTGTTTTCTTTTCCTTTGTACAGACTTTCTCCCTGTTGTGTTAATATGTAGCACTTTGGGAACAGGGTGACCGAGCTCTTGGAGTTGTTTGTCTAAAGCTAAAACATTAATCCGTAAAGGATAATGAGGTCAGAGGGTCGGTTTAAAAATCCAGATTTTGCTAAATTTATTTACTGTGAAGCAAGGTTGAAGTTGAAGTTATTATTGAAGTTATCTCGTAAAAGCTATAATTTCACCGTGTGTGAATGTACTTTGTTAAAACTAAACACCCCGACTCCTGACCTTAGTAAAAGTCAAATATTAGCAGTACAAAAACATAGAAAAGAAATTGTTCTAAAAAGTGTTAGATTATGGGTCATATATGTATAGTCTACACTAACTACTTGGACAGCTGTATTTACTTTTATGAGCTCATCTTATACTTGCATGTAAAACTTCAACACTAAAATATTACGGTTGTTTGACACTGAAGTAAAAGTACCAAATTTTCCTCTAAATGTAATGAAATTTAATGCAGAAATTAATACAAAATTATCTCACATAAAACACACACACAGACTTTAAATATCCATATTTCTATAGCTAGATGAAGCATTAATGACTTAGTTATTGACTGTCTGCTGAGGCCTTGGCACAGAGTGTCTATTTCAGACTTTGTGACTTCCAGGTCAGACAAACAAACAGCCCAGATAACCTTGACTTTATTTAGAGGTGTCTCTGTCCAGCCTTTATTTCTTCCAGGAAATATTTTGTTTCAATGAGAAGTCAGCCGTTTCTTCATGTTTTTTTTTATGCTCTTGATTCTTTTTTTTCTTCTTTATCTTCTATCCACAACTCTAAGTTTGCCTCAAGCGTCTTTTTATTGTCAAACCTTTTAGCTTTAATGGATCATAAATGCTGAAGGAAATGTGTTTTCCCCAGAGTCACTGTATGCCAAGTCTTAAAACAGACGTGGACAGACAGGTCTAGTACCTGTACCACAAAATTAAGTGTACTTGAACTTTACCTTTTATGTAAGGAAGGTTTTCAAGTTCATTTGAAGTGGTCAATGGCAAACTGGGAAGCTCCCCAGAGACTGCTGCGGTCTCCTCAAGGAAGCATCAAGGTCAGGCTGCACAAACATGCCACAGGAATACAGATGGGGGACAAATATAAGGCAAGGCAAGGCAAGGCAGCTTTATTTGTATAGCACATTTCAGCAACAAGGCAATTCAAAGTGCTTTACACAAAATCAGTTAAACAGATAAAACACAAGTAAAAACAGTTAAAAATCACAAGCATTAAAAACCGGTAAACACATGAATAGACAGTTAAAAACAAAGAGAAACATAAAACACAAGAATAAAATTTACAGTGCAGCATAAGATTTAAAGAAATGATTAGTCATTTAAAGAAGCAGCATCAATAGAAAGGTCTTCAGCCTTGATTTAAAAGAACTGAGAGTAGCAGCGGATCTACAGGTTTCTGGGAGTTTATTCCAGATATGAGGAGCATAGAAACTGAAAGCTGCTTCACCCTGTTTAGTTCTGACTCTGGGACAGAAAGCAGACCTGTCCCAGATGACCTAAGGTCTGGGTGGTTCATAGTGTAGTAGCAGATCAGCAATATATTTTGGACCTAAACCGTTAAGTGATTTATAATAACTAGCAAGAGTACTTTGAAATCAATTCTTTGAGACACAGGAAGCCAGTGTAAAGACTTCAGAACTGGAGTGATGTGATCCAGTCTCTTGGTCTTAGTGAGGACTCGAGCAGCAGCGTTCTGAATCAGCGCAGCTGTCTGATTGATTTTTTAGGGAGACCTGTAAAGACCCCGTTACAGTAGTCAAGTCTACTGAAGATAAGGCTGGACAAGTTTTTCCAAATCCTGTTGACACATAAGTCCTGTAACCCTTGATATATTCTTAAGGTGATAGTAGGCTGACTTTGTAATTGTCTTAAGGACAAAACAACATAAATTGCTTAAGTAAACCTCCATCTTTGGTGTAGCCGTTTAATATTTAGGCCCAAAATCTCCCATTGGTGTGGGATTTAGTCATTTTAAAGCTGCACTAATCAATTCTCAGTGGTTCAGATGACTATGTAAAAGGTTCTTGTAGGGTATACCTACAGGAAATTATGACCTAACTCCCTTGTTTTCAGCTTTAAGGAACATGTATGGCAGACTGTAGACAGACATCCCCAGGACTTGGCTAAGACCAAAACAGAACTAAAAAGATAGTGAATATTCGACTTACAATTACAGAAGCATTATTGTGTTTCATGTGTCAGCATTGTTTCCAGCTTGTAGGCCTACTGCTGCCCCTGAGTGGCCAGAATTACTGCATCTTTAAACATGGGCAAGGAAATAGCAGTGAAAGGGAGCCTGTGACAACAACATCAAAAATAATTTATTACATGGTGACTACCTATTCCGAATTGACCTATTTTATTATTGTTTAAGAATTCCAAATTAATGTCTTTTTGACGTTATTGCCTCACCTGCTCTGGCAATAGCAAGAAACAGCGATGTTGTCACCCAGGTTGTCCTGAAGCAACGCTAACGTCACTAGCTCGACATAGCGGGCGACTAGCGTACGCGGTGGACGGAGGATGATGGAGATGCGGTGAAACAGCTAACGACATATCGTCGACTCTGGTGTTTCCCACTAAACGTTAACAGCGACAGACCAATATGTGAGTATGAAAGTGTTGTCTATCAACTGGGAAACATAACATTAAAATGGGTTTAGTGAACGTTTAAGCTGCTGACGTCGACGCTGAGGTTGCCGTTTGGGATTGCTTTGCGGAGACGTTACTGCATTTCTCGATTTAACGCTAGCTACATTCATACGGTCTCTACCGATGATTCCGACCATTTTCTGCGGTAATATTTATTGTTAATTGTAGCACGTTAAATTAACTATCGTTGTGTGAATATGAAAGAGCTACCTCACAAGCGCTTGTTTAATGATTGCAGTGGCACAGCTCTGGAAGGGTCTCGTGATGTAAAACAACCGTCCAGCACATAGCCATGTCCCACGCCCTTGTTTTGTGGTGTTTAGCGTTTGAACGGCACTGCTTAAGGCGACGAAATCTTGAAATCAGTCTCACATTTGATATACAATTAACTATTGCATTCACGACCGGAAAGAGCGCGTATTTTCCGCTTGCTTATTGTTGCTTTCAATGGGAGCGAAGCGTTTTGCTCGCTGCTTTTGCGTTGCTGAGCGACTCGCGTTTTTTTTTTTTTGCCGGAGCGTCC
>NC_045751.1:12756173-12770818 GCF_008692095.1 Etheostoma spectabile | reverse complement strand
CGCATCGAGTTGAAAAACTTCAGAGATCGGAAAAACGTATGACGCCATTTAACTTTAAAGCAAAAATAACGGTTGGCTGAATACAGGTGATTTGATAGTTGCCTAGCAAGAATCACAAAAGATCCAGTTGGTCTGATCGGAACGTGTTCAACAAGGTAAAAGCAGCGCAGTGCGCCTCGCGGTTTGCAACCTGCAAACGCGCTCGGTCCGATGCCATCTTCGGGGGCTGTATGTGTGGCACTGGCAAGGATTTGACAAAGGAAATAGACGGAGCCCACGCGCCGCTCCGTTATGTTGTTGCGGGGCTTTGTTATTACATTAATTAAACAAATATGTGCTAACACAGATAATAACGTTACAAATGATGTGTTTTGATACATATGTATTTCTATATGATGCAACTGCTTTTAGCTGTGACACGTAGCCTACAGTAATAGCTAACGTTAGATTTGAATAACGGAATGAACACGACCAATATGTTAGTAAAATGCTACAGATTTTCCAACGATTTTTGTGTGCGCTAAGACTTATTTTGCTTCAAATATAAGTTGTTTTAGTTAATGCTGCAAGACAAAGGAAATGTCCATCGTTTTAATAATACAAAACCAAAAATGGCAATTAGGAACTTAAAGCATTTGTGAGGTTGCAACAAGCAGACTTTTGGTATTTTTGCTTAATAATTAACGAAATCAGTAATCATCAATAAAATAACCTTGGAGGGGAAACAACTAAATATCGATAGTAGATTTATTTAACTAGGGATTCAAAGATGAAACGACGATAAATCGAAAACTATTTTTACAGTCAATAGTATAGGTCATTTTTCAAGCTTGTTCTAGCTTCTCAAATATGAAGACTTACTCCTTCTCTCTGTTTAATATAATTGTAAATGGAATATCTTTGGGTTTTGGAGTGTAAGTTGAACAAAACAAGCAATTTGAAGACTTCACCTTGGCCTCTGGGAAATTGTGAGGGGCAGATTCATAATAATGAAAATAATCTTAAATATTAGGTGAAGTCCGGTAGTCATTTTAGGACTAGTTATAAAACAGCTTCCTTATCAGTTTGTTCCAGCTGTTGAGTGTCAAGTCTTGAACAGACACAGTAAGTTTTATCTTGCACCAGGTCTGATTAACACGTCACTTTCTTGTATTTTAAGTCACAGAACTGGATTCCAAATTGCCTTCTACTATCAAGAGATAGCCAGCCTGCTGGATGGAGACCCAGAAGGAATGACTGAGTCTCCTTCCCCTTGGGTGACACACCGACAGTTCCAGAAAATGCACTGGGCCAGTGGATATGTTATTTTGGTCCTGGTGTTCCTTATCGCCTCTCACACCAATGGGGCCTTATCTCTGGACACGGATGGAAACCGTACAGAACCCGGCAATGTGACAGATAGCGGATTTGTCCCAGTTGTGTTCACAAAAGTGGGCCAGATAATTGCTCGTGAGGGGAAAAGCGCGCTGATTGATTGCAATGTCACCGGAGAGCCTTTCCCCAGTGTTCAGTGGTTCAACTCCCATGGAGACCGTCTGGACACCGAGATGAATGGTGAGACAGACTCTACTGTTACTTTAAACCTGGCTTCCTGTTCTCTTTGTCACCAGCACTGCCCGTCAATGATACTTTCAGAAGAAGTGAATACAAAATAGTGTCAAGTTTGTTATTTATTATGAAAAAGCCTTTGCAAGTTAAGAAATAGACATTTAGGTGCATTTATAAATTGTAGGGAGTTGGATAGTTACGGTACAGTAGTACACAGTACATGCACGCTACAGGCCTTCCCCCTGGAAATGGTGTCACAGATGTGGTACGCCACTCAGATCCTTTATTTTGTAAATCGTCTGTCACTATATTATTGGGTATATTTATTGTAATACTGTACATTTTCTAGAAAATTGATTTAGAAACTTAATGAATAATCATATCAACATAATCTACACAATTCTGTTTCTGACTAATCCAGTGAATTACAATTATTGGTAAATAAAGAAGTCATCATATTGATGCATAAATCATTCTAAAATTAAAGTCTAATATTGCCATAAAGCAGTTGAGCAGTTTCTATATATATCACATTACATATCACCCACCCCAATCAACAGATATTTTATTTAGAGTTGGACGCCATTGGTATTACTGTATTGTAATGTAGTACACAGGTAACAGTACCAAGGATACTCGCATAAACGTGGAAAACATTGCTACTTCCCACTGGGAAATAGGACAGTAACGTTTCCGGATGCTCTGATACACAGAAATCCACAGCCAGTGTCTTACATTGAAAACAATAGTTACAATCTGTGTTTCAGTGCACATCATCTCAGGGACACAGAGCACCAATCAGAGCAAGTGTTTAGGTATCACCTGTGTCTTTTAGGGCCAGGGAAAAGTGTTAAAAATGTTGAAGCTAAAGTCAAAGAACAGGAAATCAACTCACCTACTGGTTGAGTCTCCATCTGGATACTCAATGTGTGACAGCATTACAGTTACACCAAAATAAAGATATAATGATATAGTATTTTAAAGCACATTTGGATTTTGGATGATAATGGTGGTTTACACTGTTTAACAAGAAAAAGGGAAGAGTGAAAAGACAAGACAGGAACTGAAGACCTTGTGTACAATGATGATTTTAGTCTTGGTTCCAGTTAGATATGACGTAGACGTTTCTTTCTGAATCTTTAGTCCTCATGTTCAGAAGTCAGGCCATCAGTTCCTGAAGAAGGGCAATTTAGCTCAATTATTGGGCATTTTGTCAGGGAACAGTGATTATGTCCCTGCTGTGATTGGAGGTGTTCGCCAATTAGGTTCAGGAAAAAATTCCGAAAGTTTTCACTATTGATTTCCATTCAAGCCGAGCCTCCACCGCTCGTGTTTGAATATTGTGATTCACCTAAGAGAAGGAATGCAAAGCGAGGAGTTATTTTGATGCTTCTCCAGAGCTAGCCTGTTGAAACCTGCCATCAGAAACGAGAGGCAGCATTGTTATTATGACCCACAAACCCAGAGCTGCGTCTGTACCATTACAGAGCTTCTCCCCTGGGCTACACACAGGAATATAATTAGGGAGGGGTTGACTGTCGCCGCAGCAGGCACTACTTACTCAGTAACAAACATGGGTTACTAACAGAGCAGTTTTACCAACCTTGCTTGTTTCTTCTGCAAATGTTTGTCTATTACTCATGCTGCTTCTTTTTCTTCTTTCCCTCCAAACTCGCTTGTAGTATTGGGCAGCACATCAATCGCATTACATGATCTGATGGTGGAGGTAAAATTAGAACTCTTCGTCTCACATGAATAGGTGGATGGGCGGGACGCTGTTGTCGGCCAGGCTACATTTCCTGACCTTTCCTCCTGAGGATACCAGTGTGGGAAATTGATCGTGCTAGCAGTGGAGAAGACAGCAGCAATGATTTTTATGCTCTCTTCCAGACTACAGATTTACAAGCACCTTTTGTGATATTTGTCCATCTTTACTCCCACACAGTAAAGACAGCAGGTAGTTGAGGAGGAGTTGCAGGTCATTTCACTAAAATGTCACTGCTTGGGGATAAATGCGAGTCGTCCTTAAGGGCCAGTTCAGGACAAAGCACAAACCTTACAGTATACAGTTTTTTTAGAAGCTGTTTTCAACCAAAGTTAGAAAACACTAATAACAGTTGGCAGAACAGTCAACAGCCCGTTTAGCTTAGCTTAGCATAAAGACTGAAAACAAGTAGAAACCGCTACACTGGCTCTGTTTTACGGTAACACACCAGCCCCTCTAAAGCTCACTAATTAACACATGATATCTTGTTTGTTTATTCCATACATAAACCAAAGTGTAAAAACAACTATTTGCAGTTTTACTGGGGTTTTGTGTCTGTTTTGACTATTTCTTGGCTCAAAACAATTGCCACCATTAGGAAGTGCCGGCAGGCTGTTTACTTTCTTTGTGCTAAGCTAGGCTAACAATCTGCACGATATGACCTAAAATCAAAATCACGATTAATTGCACATTTGACCTTGATAAGGAGAAATGAACGATAATTGATCACCTTCTTCTAAATCATCTTTTCCGAAACAAAAATGTTTCCAGATGACGGACACTGCAGTTTTTTTTGGCAGTTGCTCAGTCGACTCGGACTTGGTGTTTGAGTTATCCTCCATTATGCTTTCCATGCGGATGACTGGTCCCGGGCAAAGTCACATGACTACACACATGGTGGAATGTTTTTAAGGAGAAAGTAGGCCTATCAACAGGAATAAATTATCAAAATTATTGTCATGGTAAAAATACATCGATAACCATCTGTTGCCCTCTTGATCCCTTAGCTTTATATTTAACAGTCAGGCATGAGAGTGGCATCCGTCTACTTATATAACTCCCACCAGAAAGTAAACAAGCGGACTTTCCAAAATGTTCATCCATTCCTTTGAACTGCATGAAGGCATCACCATATAGGTCGATCAGTTTATCAGTCAAGGTATTTACCTTGTTACTTTGATAGGAACTGATAACCAAAGCAAATAATGGATTTTCACCCGACATACTACAGCCAGGCGTCACACACAGATATAAACTTGTACATGGACTCATGCTTGGATTGGTACATTTGAAGATATTAAAACTAACTTATGCATTCGACTTGAAAGCACAAATTTTATCCAGAAGCTGTAATAGATAGCATCAAAAGTTAACTTACTACAGGTGTCGCACGACCAGCGTTGCTGGTCACTGTATGTAGTTCCAGCTTCTACCTGTGTCCTTTTTACATTGTATTCAAATTTTACAAAGGCTCTGGTTGCTAATGGACTAGATGTTAACTCACTTTGCAACAGCCTCTGTTTGAAAGTTCTAGTGCGCTTTCACATTTGATAAAATTGCGACAGTGGAAAATTGTTATTTTTGTAATTTGAGAGAACTGACCCTTTAAATCATGTTGTAACGCTTGTTCAACTTAACCCCAACATGTAAATAGAACTTTCCTGTTTTGATTATTCAAACCTCACACAGAGCAGCCGCGCCACCTGTTTAAATATTGAAGGCATGGCAGGAATATGAAGGTCACTGATTCTCTCCTGTTTAAACTCCCAGTCTGATATACAGCGTGCACTAACACGGCACATACAGAACATAGAGTGGCTTTACATTTTAGAGCCTAAGGCTGAGATGAGCACAGATGGAGGCTCATACATGAGATCACAGTGCAAGCAGCAGTTTTGGAGGACTGCTAGGTTTAACGGCACTTGATTTTTTCATTGAAAACAATGTGTTCGGTTGAGCAGTCAGACTCCATAAAAAAAGGGTTAGAACAGTGCAACATAAGCAGATCTGAGTGAGCAAGTTCCTCTTAGAAAGCAGCAAACATCAGCTGCATTAACACTGCAGAGGAGAGTCTACTGTTAAATCACACAGCAGAGGAACAGATAGATTGGGTTGAAACTTTGACCTCAAAGAGAGTTAGTAGGCCAACCTCATATTTAGTGGGTTATGCAGTGAGGTTGGGTGTTTTTTAAAAGCAGGTACATAAGCAAAGTCCAATTTTTCACCACATAGTACCACAAGTAATGGACTGGCTGTTGTATTTGTACTGCTTTGAGAATTTGTCAAAGAGTAGCGGGTTAAAACCTGTAGGTAAAGGTTTATTGCAACTCAGGTTTATTTGTTATAGCATTGGCGTCATCAGTTATGATAATGATTGCATTCACTTGGTGAATGCAATCATTATGAGATCATGAGTCTCATTTCATGAGCTCTCTGTGAGAACATTCGCAAAAAATATGTCTAGTGGTAAAAAAGTCAGATACACGTAAGCAGAAGATAAAGAGCTACGGAAACAACAAATCCCAAGTTGTTATAAACCATAGTTTCTTTATTTATTTGTCCGTTTTTTGTTTTGTTACGCAGTGCTTTATGTATTGTGACTTTCTCCGATTCTTTCTGCAGGGGATAAGTGGTGGCTGCTGGACACTGGTGTTTTAAACATCACCAGCATCGAGTTTGCAGACCGTGGAAAGTACACCTGCATGGCGTCCAACGTGCACGGCAGTTCCAACTGCACAGTGACGCTGCGGGTGATCTTCACCAATGGTGACATGGGCGTGTATTACATGGTGGTTTGTCTGGTGACCTTCACCATCATTATGGCCCTGAACATCACACGCCTCTGCATGATGAGCAGCCACCTGAAGAAGACCGAGAAAGCCATCAATGAATTCTTCCGTACCGAGGGCGCCGAAAAGCTGCAGAAGGCCTTTGAGATAGCCAAGCGAATTCCCATCATCACCTCGGCCAAGACGCTGGAGTTGGCCAAGGTGACGCAGTTCAAGACCATGGAGTTTGCGCGGTACATCGAGGAACTGGCTCGCAGCATTCCGCTGCCGCCACTTATTATGAATTGTCGCACCTTCATGGAGGAGATCCTGGAGGTGGTGGGCGTGGAGGAGATGAGGCACACCTTTGTCAGACAAGCGCCCGAGGGATGCCGCGACACAGTGAGCAGGGCCATTGGGCCAAGAGACATCTTCTCCATCCTGCAGGAGAGGGAGCGTGAGAGACAGCGAGGGCAGGAGAGGGAGCGCAGCGAATCCCCCGCCGCTGACTCGGAGAACTCCTCAGTTCACGAGCAGCCACAGCACATCGCCATCCAGGTGTCGGTCCACCCCCAGCTCGCCATCGAGGGTTACTGCAGCATCGAAGAGCCACCTCAGCCGGAGGCCACACCCTCCTCGCCTTCCCCCTCCTCCCCCCCACCACTCGCTCCTCTTGACCCCGAGGAGCAGCCTGAGGCCGAGGGCGAGGGCGAGCAGGACACCGACCAGGCTGCACCCGAAGCGACAGCCGCAAACGATACCCCCCCCTGCCAGGTGTTTTACGAGAGCCACGTGTGACAAGCCCTAGAGAAACAATAAAATATCCTGCTATGCATTTCCACTTGAAAACCAGAAGAGGTCAACATTTTTAATTTCCCATTTTGGAGTGAAACAATCACATTTTTCATTTAACTTTTCTGGAGGGACAATCTCTTGAAACCTTTGTTCTGACAATAAATCATGAGATTTTCATGAGGAAATCATGAGAGTCACTCTAGACTTTCATGCTTGATTGTACACAGCAGGGGTAATCAATAATATTAATGTAATAAGCAGTGATTGTAAGGTGATGAGATGTTGAGATTTTTATAGCTCAGACTATTATTTAAAGAAATAGGGTACTCACAGGGGAGGGGGGGTTTAGTGCTTGGGGTTTTCATGACTCCTGAAATCTGCCTCAAGCTGCTCTTCATGCCGTTTTTCAAACCATGAAAGCTAAGCTTCCTTTATCTGCTCAAGATTCACATCCAGCTCCTGTTCCAGCTGGTCTGCCGTTATTGCGCAACGTCCTGCTCACCTAGAGATGCATGCTGGACTGAAAAAATAATTTGGTCAACATTTCATGATTGTACAGCCTCCTGTATTTCTACAAAAAACAAACAAGACAGTTAAATCCTTAAAATGTGTGTATAGTAATTACCTGACTGGGTCACACACCTCTGGGTAGAGTGTTTGTTTCTTTTGAAATATTTAAGTATTATATCATTAGAGTATTATTACCCATTGTGGTGTAATTTTGTTAATCAGCTAGTTTAAGCTGTAGAAACATTTTTTTAGTGTCTATTCTATAAAAATGTCTCCTCAGTAGAGAAGAGTTGCTTTTTTTTCCTCCGCCATGTACTGTGTTAGGGTTTTTATTTAATTTCTGACCTGTTCTTAGCAATGTCTCGCTTCTGCAGAGGCTTTACAGTACAGTTGCATTTCTGCTGCATGTGCGACAGAGGGGACAGTGGGACTCAAATAACTCTTTTCTTTCTTCTTTTGCTTGGCTAACAGTCCAGTCTGTGGCGGAGATGAACTGGATGCTCTTCGGCTTTTGCTGGTGATCTTGAGATGGCTTTTTTTTGTAGTGAAATAAAATAGAAGTGTAAAACAACAACAACATTATCACAGTTTGGTTGGTTTTGTTTTTGTCTTCATCCGTTAGTCTCACACAAATAACTTTTTAAACCTTTGTTCACAAATGTCTGTTAAATCAGAAAACTACTCAAAGGGTTCATAGGTTTTGAAATTTGAAATACGCAAATTCCAGGCCTGGAAAGGTTTTGGAAAAATAAAAAGACCCAAAAAGTTTTGGAAAAGTTATGGAATATTTTTTTTTTTATGAACCTGTATACCACAAACATTGTCACTCATTTTATTGTTAACCCTCTGAGGATAAACGTTAACACAGATTTTTATTCTTATTGTATAATGTCGACTGAGATTTTCAGGAATTCATAGTCATGGAAATTTGCCGAAAAGTATTGGTTAAAATGTACCCTGTACTCATAACTGCAGAATTTGCTTTAGAATCATGTTTTAAAGTTTTCTTAGGTATCAAAGTAATTCACTGATAGCTGTCTGTACAACCAAACAAAACTACTAATAGCTCATATACTGTTAGTGGTGCCAATTTGCCAAAATGTAAACAAATATAGGCCAAAAAAAAAACACGACTTAAGTTGTAGCCTACAGCTCACTTAGCTCACCTAGGTTCACCTTGGTCATTGGGCATGGAGCCACGGTTACAAGCTCGTCTTCTGATGTGATAAAGGTGAGGAGGAGGACATGGATCTGCTGACAGAACTGGAAACCTGTCTCGAATAATGAAGCTGTTTGCTTGAAAAAAAAAAAGAGTAAAGTAGACTGAATTATCTGAGTAATTGTCCAAAAAATGTAACGTTACACTCTGACTTTAGACATGCAGGGAAAATGTCTGCTTTAAAACTCCAGATAAAGCTGGCACTACAATTTCTGTGATACCAAGTGTACACTGACATTTTCCCACTATACCACATACACCCCGTTGTTGAAAGGAATGCCATTAGAATAACAAAGATTCTTTCCAAAACCTCTCTAACTACACCAAAGATTGTTAATGTGTGAATTTAATATGGAATCAGGAGTGGCAATCCCATTTGTTCTTCTCAAAGCAGAAGCAGTGGAAGCTTACTGAAGCCGGCAGGTGAACAAAAAAAAAGAAATGTCTCAGGTTCAGACCGGGCCATGAATGATTTATGTCCTGAACAGGACACGAGGAGAGGACATGGAGCAGTCCAACTCTCAGACACTCAGCCACTGTCATGTCTCTGAGCTACTTTTAAACTCAGAAAACAAAGTGGATTTTTTATTTTTTTATTTTTTTACAAAGGCTAGTCTGTGTTTGGGAAATGTGAGGCTCCTATCACTTTCCCCGGACTCAATCCAAAACCTCTCCTAATCCACTCCCACCCCTGGGTGCTAACAGTAAAGCCACTGTTAACGCTAACGGTGATGCAGACAGACTGAATCGACTAAAAACCAGAAGAAAACCACCTAGTGTGATGTACTGCGTTCATGAATACAGAATGTGAAACCTTATGACACAGAAGCCCTGCAGTAAAGCTCTTAGTCAAAGACTGCTCTTACTTAATGTGAAGAATTTCCTTTAAATATGGATTTTAAACTGTAAACCAATGACCAATTAGGAAGATAAAGGCTTTTTGATTTGAAAGAGTAGAAGAGTAGTTTGTTGCCCCATACTTGTGCAAGAGGAGTTCACCATTAAAGATTTACTCCGGTGGTTACGTATTGCATTTCCATAAAGTGCTGGGACTTGCGAGTGGCCGATTACGGTTCGAGCACCAACCAAAAATGTGTTTGTAGCCCCATGAATCAAAACTTGTCAGATTCTGAATCATGTTTATTTATTCTTTTCATCAAATGTTTCCTTCAAAATTATGATAATTCTGCTATTAATTATAGCAGTTTATGTGCAGCTGATTGGTGTTAAGACCAATTTAACATTTGAGAACACAGAGTTGACAGTCCTTAAAACAGCAGTCAGCACAATATGCACAGCACCAAAGGTCCCCTTACTCACTTTTTCTGGAGCTTTTGATCACACAGTCAGTTATAATTGCACTTTTAAGACTTTTCATCCATGTGTGGCTTAAATTTTGAGCTGAACATTTCATTCTTGACCTTAGAAACAGCAGCAAACTTTATTTGCTAATGAAGACTGCAAAATCTGGTTAGAAGCGCCAAACAAGCAAGTGGGCCTCGAGTAGAAATTTCTTTGGCAAAAGAAAAAAAAACAAAAAACTCAAGAAATTATATTTTGTAAAGTGCAGAGAATCCAGAGTGAAATCAAGCTGTGGAAAAAAATGACAGGAATAAACCCCCAAATAAGCACCACGACCACCACCCTGTGTAACTTGAATCTTTTTGTTCCTTTTAATTTAAAACAAAATTTAATCTTTACATATTTTGTCTTAAATGTACAATCAAACAATCAATGTAATCATACGTAAAATTCTTCATAATGCACAACTCTATCGACACTAACCATAAATTAAAAAAAAGAAAACATTGAGATCCGTATGAAATACAATGTTAGGCAACACCACTGGTTAACAAAGACGACGCTCTGCTGCCTTTCGACAGCAGGAGCTGCAACGGAAACAAGTATATGGGATGAACCCGACCTTCCTCACACACACACACACGCACGCACGCACGCACCACTCTACAAGTAAAGTGCTACCGTTTGTCCCCACTTGACTGACTCCTTCCCTTCATTTCCCTTTATCGTTTGCACTTCAAAAGGATCACAACACGTTACATGTTCCAAGGACAAAAAGGGAAAGGCAGGTGGAGTAGCAGGTGTTACTTCTACAGATGTAGCAAAACTGGACAAGTAAGAGCACAACCTGCTATCACTAAAAGCAGCGTGCAGATGTGGCTGGATGCGTGTGTAGCTAACAGCAGTGGTTCTTGACGTGGGTCGTGAGTTGGTTGACAGGACATGATATGAGAATGGGGGGGGGGGGGGGGGGACTGGGCCATTTTTCACACAAAATTAACTTATTTTCAGCTTGAAATTAAAAGGTTCAGTACTGAATCAGTGGTCTTTCGTATGTTGTGCTGGTGGGTTTGTGCAGCAAAAGTAGTATAAAGCAGATATTTGCTGGCCCCAGATTCTAAAATGTGAGGATTTACAGCTTTACTCAGTTTCATATCATTATGACTCCAATATGTTTGTGTTTTGGACTGGTGGGAAGACAAAACAAGCAATTTAGAGACATTAACTTGGGTTATTTGACCAAACTTGGCCTTGAGTAATAAAAAAAACAAAAAAAAACATCCAACGATTGTTGGTTCTTTCGTGACCTTTTTTGTACTGGTTTTGATTTCCTGTATTTTGTCATTTTAAATCATGTTAAGGTGTCAAAATATCAACATCTCAACTGATCAGATGCCTCAACCTTCAGACATCTGGCACACACTATCAACTGTTGCAAATACTCTTTAATCAGAGTGTGATGTGGACAATATGAAAATCTCTTTAGCTTATTTGTCATTTCCAGTTAGGTTTTCGTTGAGCACAGTAGGTTCCTGCTTCCAAAGATGTATGGAGTGTTTCTTTCCTCTGATAAACTAATGGAAAAATAATATATACCGAAAAAAATAGTTTGTTTGAAAATATACAATGTTCTTACCCAAAGAAGTGGACAGATTTCAGAAAAAGAAAACAAGAAGTCACCATGTAGCATTAACACCATCCTTCTCCAATCAACCGATCACTTCAAACAGTGCAGATTCACAGTTTTGTTTTGCTTGAAGTCGTAAAAACCTAATTGATTATAGCAAGATCAATAGTCTAAAAGTGGCAAGAGTAATAGTTTGACAAGAAAAAGGAAATTTTATATATTTTGTGTACCCTAACAGTACACAGAAGAACTCAACATGGACACTTTCTTTTTGTTTTCCTTTACAGACACACTCGACCTGTGACGCACGCACACACACAGCTACAACTGGTAAAGAAAAGAAAACACACTCATTTCCATCTGAAAGTTCTTAAAATACAGTCCCCATCTATGCCTCTCTCCCACACACACACACCTCATATAGACCAAAATGTGATCGTGGCTTTTTGCAGGTGCACGTCCTCTGTTCCCATGGTAACCTGACTGGAATGTAGTGCTGCTAGGGACACACACACACACACACACACACACACACACACACACACACACACACACACACCCACACACACCACACACACACACACACACACACACACACACACACACACACACACACCACAACACACACACACACACACACACACACACACACACACACACACACCCACACACACACACACACCCCACACACACACACACACACACACACACACACACACACACACACACACACACACAGGTGTGTGTGCAGTGGGGGAGGAAAGTGAGTTATCTGAACGGAAGCCTGGAGGTTTAAGGTCCCTCATCGCGTCCCTCATCAGCGGTTCATTCTGACCTCTGTCCACTGCCAGGCAACGTCTACCACGACCTCAGCGGAGACAGGACAAGGGTGAGGCACATGAAGAGTGCAAAGGGGTAAATCTTTACAGGTTATGTGTATGTGAAGAGAGAGCATGCATGTATGTATGTATGTATGTGGTGTCTGCAATGCAAAAGTGGGCGTTTTGGGGATTTTGTACTTCACTTGTGTGTGTCTTCAACCCGTGACCTCCATGTCCACAGAAGCCAGAATAACAAAGTCGTTTATCGTGTCTTTTCCCTCTCATGGCCGCTAAGTCTCTGGGAACCACAGTCGGTCTGCGAGGTTAGGGGTCTACAGCTGGAAACTAAAAATAAAAAAACGGGGTCCAAATGTCAGAGATTGGAGCCGTCCAGGAGGTGCACCTCCTCCTCGCTGTCGTCTCCCCCTCCCCCCCGGGCGTCCTGGAAGGATCGGATCAGTTGAACATGATGGACTCGGGATCTAGGTTTGCCATTTGAGCCATGTGACGAAGGATATCTTTTTTTGTGATAATACCAAGAAGCCGCCTGCAGAGGGAGACAAAGGAAGAGGAAGGAAAGTGAGAGAAGAAAATGTTAAAAGAAGTGAGGAGGTGCTGCTGGTTTGGAGTGAAGGAGAGATAACAACATCATGTTTTTGTTGGCAAGTTTTGTTCAAATAACAAGAAAGTCATTAAAGACAAATGCACATGACTTTAGTTGGATTCTATTTGGGTTTATTAGAATCATAAAATACATTTCTGGACATTGAGTAAAAAGCCAACAAAAACACTGGTCCCTGAGAAAGCAAAAGTCAGCAGGAGGAAAACAGGGAGTGTGTAACCAGAGGAAAAAAGGGATGAAAGCAGGTCTGAAACAGCACCCTCTACCAGAAAGGAGGGTGTTATTTCGGACACTGACCCCACTGTTTTATGTTATCGGTCCAAAGAGCTGGTGAGAAGGAAAAACTGGATCCTACAAGGAGACAGGAAGTAGTGAACAGGATATGGAAAAGAGTTAGAACCTCTGAGAAGGAGGAGACGAGGGGACTGTCAAACAAGTCAGAAATCATTTAAAAATGGGGGATGCACACGCACACGCACAGCATGGATCAAATTATTAATTAGTTGTGCCAAAAATGTTCATCAATTATCTGCTGATTTAAACTACGGATTTCATGCATGCTTTTAATAAATCAAGTATCTGTTCATTTCTTACACTGCACTGACTTTTATTCTTGTATTTGATACCCATCTTATTCTATTCTATTCAAAAATGTTTTGATTTGAATTGCTCTTTTATTTTCTATAAAGCACTTTGCGTTGCCTTGCTGAATTTGTGTACACACACACACACACACACACACACACACACACACACACACACACACACACCACACAACACACACACAACACCCACACACACACACACACACACACACACACACACACACACACACACACACACACAATCCTAAGATTCTTTTCTATGTAAAACAATTTCACAGCCTCTACATTTCTTCACTCTGTGTTCTTTATTCCATTTTCTTCCTTTTTAAAGTTAAAATGTATATAAAACCAGTAGAGATAGCCATGATTAGACACTTAAGACTTCCATAGTGATGGTAGAATTTCTGAGTCATGTGACGGAGCTGCCTCCTCCTCCTCCTCTCTACTATGGTGCACATTTACCTGGTCGAGCGTCTCTAAACATTCTGTTAGTCAAGGTTACTCCTGCTGATTCAAGAGCACATCGCAGGCTAAGGGTAAATGTAAAATTGCTTTGATTTGCCAGATGACAACATCATACTTGCGCTCTTGAATTCAGCTGTGAAAGTAGTCTGAGGTCAAGTGAAGAAAAGGATCGGGAGCCAAAACAGCTGATAGCAGTGAGGAGAAGCTGTCCATCTGCTGCAGAGCTGGGTCCAAGAAAGCCGAGGTTTGTTTTTAACACGGTCATTTGGACTCTGGGAGTTTAAGTGTTGTTAGTGAGAGATTTAAGCTTCATTTGAACCCTAAACAGGCAAATAAAGTGCACCAAAAATGAGTGAAAACAAACATTTGAGTCTGAGTGAGAAGAGTGATAGGACCTGTAAGAGGTATTAGAACTACAGCTACCATCAAACACAGATCAGACCTGGGTTTCCCCCAAAGAGCTGCTGAAATCTACGACGGCCTTGTTAATTTTAAAGCATTGAAATAAACAAAAACAGTCGTAGATGCTAGAGATACCAACTACAGATTAGAGTGCAATAAGGGTCAAGTGTGTGGGGGGGGGGGGGGGGGGGGGGGG
>NC_045751.1:12755531-12756162 GCF_008692095.1 Etheostoma spectabile | reverse complement strand
GAGGCAATGTTCCCTGTAAGCCAGCAGTGTCCAGAGCTGTTTGACGTGTTTGATCCAGGTGAAGAAAGCTCAGTAGTGTTACATTGTGTGCATTGAAGTCAACTTCTACAGGAGCTACATTTTCCTAGATTTCCCAGAATGCCTCAGCAACCATCAAAAAAAAAGGTACCAACAACTGAATCCATTATACGTTGGTTAAGAGTGTTAGTATTGGCGTTTTTAGTATGGCACCCAAGTGAGAATGTGATATAAAAATGTAAACTATCTCCTCTAGACAGTTGGTTATTTTAGATTAGTGACTCCCCTAAAAAGACAAAATAATAATTGACAAAATATGAACAACATATTTCTGTGTTTGTAGAGCCACATTGTCTATGTCTAAGAAAGGTACATTTACTTATAACGTTAGGGGTGAGGGAAAAAAAAAAGAAAAAAAGAAAATCGATACAGCATAGTATTGCAATATTTTCAGTGGCAATACTGGATCAATACACAGAAGCCAAGTATCGATCTTTTATTATATATGTGTTGGTCAGTTTTTCTGCTTGAATATCCCATTTTGTAGCAATAATATTGAAGTAATATGTACAAACTGACCAATACAAAATGTATCTTTTTAGATAAAACAGAT
>NC_045751.1:12739873-12755521 GCF_008692095.1 Etheostoma spectabile | reverse complement strand
TTTCCTTTTGGGGACATCATTTGAAATTGAGTAAAAATTAGAAGTTGGAAAAAAGGTTTCAAATTGCAATATATCGGAGACTATTGCAATATGTTTAAAATCGCAATAATATTGTATTTAGGCATAAGTATTGTGATAATATCGTATCAGGTGATTCCCACCCCTATTAAACGTCATGTAGTTTCTATATCTACAGTAATTCTTGTATTTCTTGTATTGTTTTTTTAAACCCTTTTATATATTTTGCAATAATACATTTTGTATTACTCTTTGGTTTATTCTCTTTTCCTCTCTCTCTCTCCAATATTTTCTTTGTTTAATCCATTTACTGCTGAGTGTATAGAGACTCAGTGTATAGAAAGCATAGAGAGAGATACTGTTGTTTAGAACATAAATTGGTTAACTCTCCTGAAGAGAACCGGACACAGCTGGCTAAGAGGAAACACTGGCAGGTTACAGCTTGGGATTAGTAACTACGTATTAAGGTCATTTTATCACCACACGCTAACTAGCCTGGTGACTACCAGCATCAAGCAACACAACAACGTCACTGCACCACAGCGCTCACTAGCACTACAGAATGAGGGAAATATGGGAATGAATCATAGCACTAGAGAGCTCTTTTGCCCTCCCTACTTTGAACTAAACACCACCCTCTAACAAGTATTGAAACAATGGTGGTCTGCTCTCTCGAGGCGGCTAGCTACTCGCCAAGTGGTTGTTAAGGCGATGGTTCAGATGTCGTCAATCTGTGGAGACCCAGGGCGAAACGGTAGGGTCGAGAGGGGAGGGGTTTCAAAAACAAAACAAAAAAGAAGAACAAAAAGCAGTTGTTAATGAAGGTAGAAAATTAAAAGGTGGGTTAATCCTCAAAATGAAATGACAAACTACTGTTGGGAGAGGAAGATGGGAAACACACATCAGGCATCATGGTTACATGACTGCAGACATGCTGAGAAATGGATCTACTGTTGAATCGCAATTATACAGCATGTAACCGGAAACAATATCAAAAAACATCTAAGCTATGTAGTTACTATAAATCAGAAAAAAAACAAGATGTATGCACAATGCAACTGACACACTAACACTAAGCAGAGCTGCAGAAGGTATAACTGCAGTTTGATTGACGCTACACTGACTCTGGGAGTCTACAGAGCCCTTTTCAGACATGGTAACGGTTAACAGTGCTGGCTTCATCTATCTGTTAAACTAATAGCTTTTTGATATTTATATAGTAAAGGACTAAATAAGGATGTTGAGCTTGTGAAATGTGTCAAAATAATTTCAAAGTATGTGGCTGTGTCACTTCACAACTTCAAAACTGATCGACTTTTTTTAGAACGTTAATTAGACCTCATTTACATAAATGGCCCATAATGGCTACTGTAATGATATGAAGGAAGAGAAGTGGTCTATTTTAAAACTTATTTTGAAAGATTGTTAATTAAAACATGTCCTAATTAATTAATGGTTCAGGAAGCTCGCCTCAGCTTGTTTTATAGCCTGCAAGTAGACAGTGCTCAATTTGCTGACATGCTGTGAGTAAACCTTTTCAACCACAAGGGGAAGAAATATCAAAGAATACAGTTTTTTAAAGAGTGATCTGACAACAGAAATTCTTTACAACCTATTAAAACTGGCTCAATCACAGTGTTTCATGGCTCACTAAACATATTTCATTATAATCTTGACCTGGACAATGGTAGCTTGACAAAACTGTTGCAACTCAAGGTTCTCTTAATCGCTTTTCTTTGGAGCTTCATCTGCATGTGTTGGCATGCGAGCTCAGTAGCTTTTATGGTTTTGTCAATAGCCCTCTTAGGTCTTTTATCCACGTTGGCTTAAAAGTGAAGCATCAAAGTTTAGTGTATAAGATGATGATTAGGATTCTTTTATTACAGTGTTCCTAGAGTGTGGAACAAGACATTTAAAATCTCTGTAGGTTAATTTATGGTGAGCATTTAGCCTTTATTTGACGGCATTCAATTCAGCTTAGCTGAGAAATTTTACGGACGTGTTACAACTTTTACAGTAAAAAAATAACTTTAACATCAACATGTTAAATTGTCGGCCTATTTCTGTAATTAAGCACATGTCTGAAAGGGGCTCTCAAGTGATGTGGGTGACAGTTCCCATAGAGGTCCAACATTACAGGACCCAGAAAAACACAAGAAAGCACTTCTATATACAATGACTACAAAACGACAACTGCTACCAGCAATGAAGATGGAGGTTTATCTAAAGATGAGAGGTGAAGTGCCAACAGTAAGTGAGAGAAGATAAAAAAAGGAAGGCTTAATGTTTAGCCGGGAACTGTCAACAGTTTTTCACACCAAGTTTCATGCAGCCCTTTTAAGAGACAGAGCCTAACAGCTGGAACACACCGCGCGTGCAAGTGTCGCGTAGTCTAGATACGTGCGCCTGGCCATTCAAACTGGGCGCAAATTTCCGTGCGGCGGTCACGTTTGTCCCTCCCTCTATCTCTCTGAAAGAGACAGAATGGGTGGGGAAACTGTGGTAATTGTATGTGTGTGTGTGTGTGCTTGTGTGTGTGTGTCCATCCGAACCCATCCGAAATGTGTTTATTTTTGTAAAATATCTGCCTGCACTGTGGTCCTCCTGTGTGTGGTTACCTGCCTGGCTTGACACATCGTATCGCCAAAAATATCGCTGCAGCGTGCAGGCTTACTCGGACACTATGCTCACAGTGTGGCCAGACAAATTGGATAACATTGGCGCCGAAATAAAAATAGCTGCGCTACGCTGCTATATGCGACGCTTACGCGTGCGGTGTGTTCCAGCTGTAAGAGACAGGTGCGAAAGTGGGGGGAGGAGTCACATGTGTAAAGGGGCGGGGGCTAGTCACCAAGGGCTCCGTGTGCTGCTTGAGCTCCTCCAGATGCTCTAATATATTCTTCTTTGTGATGATGCCCAACACATTCCTGAAACACACACCTGTTACTCGGTAAACTGCCCAAACGCAAGAACAACAACGAATGAATAACAAAAAACAGAAGAGAGAGACACCAGCACATAAACATACATAACAGGGAGCAACTTAAAATATTACACAGATAACTTAACATTAACATAAAATATAACTCAAAATTACACACAACAACAAAACTGTTATAAATCAATATCACATTGGTTATGATGATAATATGTAACTAATCTATTATGTCTTTTAAGTTAGAGGTTTGACTGGCATTCTTTTAATTACGTCATCTTGCTGCAACCTCTTCTTCAGGGATGATTTAATGACTCCCGACTGAGGGATTAGCACCACCACCTGTTACTCCCAATATTCACATAGCAGTAGTGGACACATTTATTTGCATTTTATTTTGCAGATATTCTGAAATTTTGTTTGTGAATTTTCGTTTAATATGTGTGCAAAATTTGGATGGAAACATGGCAAATGTTGAAAAGGTAAGGCTGGTGATTTTTTTTTATGTCAATAAATCACATGAAAAAAACTAAACCAGCAATGAATTAATCCTTGTGTCTGTCTATACAAAGCTCCTTTGCTCCTGAAACTATTAAAAACACTTTATATACACACACACACTATTATACTAATATACTATTTAATTTATATATTTAAATTAAATCTCATATATCCTGTCTTGCTGTTTCATCCACTAGAAAATAGTCCACAACTTAAAAACCGCAGTGCCCAGCTGTTTTAGGAAATGTCTTAGCCCTTAGACAAATAATAAATCTATATATTTGTGACCTGTTTCTAGAGAGTTACTTCTTGAGTAGAAGCAAATAAGGTTTGGAATGAGGGCCACAGACAGGGTTAGATGAACTTTTTGGACTTTTCATGAAATTTGTTGACAGTAAGTAAAAACACATAATAACGCCAGCCTTATCCTTCAAACTGTAATGTGAGGTTAAACATAAAGATGTAAATGAAAACAAATACTGCTGCACAGCTGCTCTTTGGTGATTGTACCAGCCATCAGAGAAGTGATCTGTGAATCAAGGAGCATTTAACGCAATATGTCTTGTAATTCCTACATCACACCAGCAGGTGGCTCCCTGCAAACACTTGAAACTGAAAAACCTAGACTGGAGTTGGACCCATCATGCCACATTCATTTTCACCTACCCTAAAATTAACATAATTGATTTCACTAATTGTTCTAAAAGCTTTATTTTCACTTTTCTTTTTTAAACCACACATCAACTAACTTTACTGACAGACAATATTTCCCAACATGATACCTGTTATGTAGTTAGTTTTTGTAGCTTAGTCTGTTATTGCACATTAGGGGGGGTAAAGGAAGTGCAGCACAGCGGTTAGGCCAGGCCATGCAGATTACAGGGTAAATTTAGGGATTTTAGAGCCCATGCAACACCAGACAGAGTGTACATGTGTTTGTGCAAAGTTTGTCGACCTCATTTTCAGTCAATCACAACAAAACCAGACAGATGGATGTGAGAAGGATTCACCTTCTATTCTTACAGCACATTCTTCCTCCTGAGACTATTTTGAATTCCTACTTACCCGTTGTGAGTAACCAAGCACTGGCGCAGCCCCATCTTTCTGAAGATGTCAACCACAATCTCCATGGGGGTGTGGTCGGTGACGGTGAAGGGGCTCATGTCCAGGATGGAGCGAAGTTTGAGGGGCCGAGGGCTGTCGGCCGGCAGGGTGGGTGCGTGCTGGGTGAAATACACCCTGGAGTTCAACATAATGCCCTCCTGCTTGCGACGAGCATTTTCTGTTGAGAAAGGAACAAGAAAAGACATTTTAAATCAAAAGATTGTACCTTTTTATTACTTTACTATCATTTGGCAGAAGCTTTTGTCCAAAGTGACTTATCTTTTCCCCATGTATTCACACAGAGTGATTTGAAGTTTAGTGTCTTGCTTAAGGACACTTAAGTCATAACATATGTCCCAATTTGTCACTTTGGTGATTCAGTGCGCTTTTTCATTCTGGTGCTCTCTTACTGTTCTCACATTTTAGACTGAAATGTAAGAGAAACAATTTAATTACCGATAGCGATAGTGATGTCCCTGCGCAGAGCGAAGCCCACCAGCCTCTGCGACTCCTTGGACACTATCACAGGGAAACCATTATAACTGGTTTCATTGATAGTGCTCTGCAGCTCCTCCACCGTCAGGTCGTCCTGCGTCAGCACCGCTAAGGGCGGGTCGCTGCGTCGAGGCCTCATCACCTCTCTGGCCAGTGTGACGTGTGTGAATTCCTCCTTGGCGTCCAGGAAGGGGTAACCGTTCAGACGTATGTGGGCCTCGTAGATTCCCTCACGGCCAAACGCGTCACCCACCCATTTGCTGGTCATAACGGCAGCCATGAGGGGGACAATGTACTCCAACCCACCGGTCAGCTCGAAGACAATGACAACCAGGGAGACAGTCATACGGGTTACACCGCCTGAAGAGAGATCATAGAATAAGAAATGGACATAAACACTCATCTACGCAAAAATAAACAAAGGTTGTAATTTAAGGAATATGAATTTAGAAAACACAGAGGCAACTTTATGGCTTAAAGCAGAGTATACATCCTTGGGTCACAGTTCCAAACCATCTATCTTAGTAAAGCATTTGGTCTATAAATAATCCTATTTTTAAATCTCATCCCTCCTGTGATAATTTTTCTTGTTTGCTGTACGAAACCTACATTTTTCAGTTGTCTTTTAATCAAATGACAAGAACATGACGCACCGTCATTTAATTTGTCTTAATTTCTAGAAGATTGTGCAATGGAAACCAAGTGAGCAGTATAAACAGTGTAGCAAAATATGTGAGGGTTAACACATTTCTATTTTCTCACAGTAGATTTCATATATCGCCCACCCAACAAGCATTGCCACAAAGTTGTGGCAATGCTGACCAACTACCATTTCTATCTTCCTTTAACATTGTTATCTGGTGACTCACCCAGACATGCCGCGGCCCCCACCATGGCGTAGAGCCCTGGAGTGATGCAGTCCGCCCCCACCTCACACCACTCTTTGAACAAAAACCAGTCGTGGTGATAATAGGCCAGCTGCTCCACGGCGATGCCAACGATTCGCCCTGCGATTGCCCCGATAGCCATGCTGGGGATGAACAAACCTGACGGTACCTAAGGATGAGAAACAGGAAGTGGTTTTAGTGTTGATGAAGATATGCAGGGTTAAGCATCTGCCCTGTTAGGAAAGACTATCCAGGGATCACCTTGAGTCCAAAGGTGAATATAGTCATGATGATTTTGAAGATGAGCGCCAAGCAGAGCTGCCACATGGCGGCATAGACGCCGGGCCCTGCCGGCCGGTTGGGGTTGTCGGTGAAGGCCTTACTGCCATTCATCTGGCTGCGGTACTGGCAGAGCTGCGAAGACTCCAGCGGCCCGCAGTCGGTAAACAGCTCCTTTATCAGCTCACTGGTGTTCTGACGAGTGTACGGGTTTGGGAAAGCAACTACAGCTGTGATGGCCGCCACAAAGATTACCTCCAAAACCGGGTACTTGCCTGAAGAGAAGGATAAAGCAACATGTCAGATTGTGATAGGGTGGGGAAATTAAACTTAAAATTGAGTCTTCTAAAACAGGAGTCGCTGAAAACCTCTCCACATGCCCCTTTCCTTCCACAGTGTTTTTAATAGCTGCTTGCGAAAGAATTGTAACATGCTCAGCCATTCGTCTTTGCTCCATAATGGTCAGAACATTAAAGATGACAAACGATAAGGCTGTCATCCGGAACCTTTTAAATAATGCTAGCATTTCATTTCTCTCTGCTCATGCAAACAGCTGACAGTGATCTCCCAGACAGCCCCATCAATTCCAACAACTACCTCCACACCTGGGCTGGCTGACAAATCCCACTTTGAATCATGAATCAAGACAGAGTACTTGCCGAAGCGTGTCGATTTGCGCCGCCGGCACCAAGCGATGTTGGCTCGGATAAAAAAGGCACCCCAGAGGCCTCCGAAAACTCCCAGAAGGATGAAAGGGATGAGCTCAAACAGGTACCACGGCGTGTGGTACTCCACGTAGAACAGTACCAGACGGCTGTTACCAAACGGGTTGATGGAGCGCAAGACGAAGGCTGCCACCAGGGCAGCAAAGAAAGAGCGCCACAACGTCTTGAGAGGGAAGTAGTAGCTCACCTTTAGGAGAGAGAGAAGACATGTTCACTTTAACGCATCCTGCCACTTACCTGGGCATTAAGTTGTGATTTTGGAGCATGAAAGTGAAGCCTCAGAGTCATTTCTTGTCTACCACAGCATGGGCAGTACCTCCTCCAAGCTGAAGAGCACTCCTCCAATTGGGGCTCCAAAAGCAACAGACACACCAGCCGCCGACGCAGCAGAGAGAACCTGAGCGGACAAAACAAACACACCTCAGCTGATGTGATGGGGTCTAAATCAGAGTTATATTTTCATAATATTAAAATACCAGGGGGACATTAAAGACTTTCAGACAATTTACCAATGGAATAATCTTCTCTCACCTCTCGTTTCTTGGCCTCGTTCTTGCTGTACTTGGGGAAGAGGTAGGAGAAGATATTCCCACAGCAGCAGGCCACGTGGACCAGGGGACCCTCCTTCCCCAGGCTGAGGCCAGACGCCACAGCCAGCACCAGAGTGATGGTTTTGATCATCAGGGTCCACTTGCCCAGGTATCCCCGGATGATAAACCCACTCAGGATGGTCTTGATCTGGGGACAGAGTGGCGGGTAAAGAGGAAGTGATTAATTAGTGATGTCACATATCACAATCAACCCCAACTACTAATAAAAAAAATTAAAGATGTTTTTTCAATCTTTTTAAAGAATTTCAATCAGGTTTTGCTTTAGCTGCATCTCTACCTCCTGATCTTTTTTTCTATTCTGTTATTTTCAACATGTTCAAGTCTCCATCTACACACTTTACTTGGCAATAAAGTTCCAGCTTTCTAGAACATGTTTTGAAAGCTTACAGCGCTCACTTAAAAAAAAAAACCTGTCCCATCTCTCTGCTGCCCACGGAATTAACTATATTAAGCCACTTCAAAATTAAAGGGAAACCCCAGCAGCATAAAAAAACGCAATGAAGATTCCGGAGAGTGCATTTGACCAGTTTCATGGAGAGTTAGAGGCAGCTGCAGAGATTTATAGGTTTTCTATTTCATGTGCTACTTCAAGTTTCTGATACCCAGAGCAAATTGATCGGACATAAGAGAATGCGAGAACTGTGAGATCAAACAGCACATCAGTAATCTGCATGAATCCTACAAAAGCTCCTTCACTCAATCTGAAACAGAGAGACAGGAAAGACACACAGACACAAAGAAAGATGGCCTGCTAACCTTATTAAGGTTGATAAAAACGTATGTGGCAAAAAGTAGTTTGGGGCTGTGTGACTGAACAAACTTGACTGAAGTGACTGAACTTGAATGAAAAACAACTCTCTTGGATGTTAGAGTTTCACACAAGAACTTTAACACACCACCAAGGAAAGGTTTCAAAATGGCCCCTGCATGCAGCTGCAAGTAGGTTCCAAATGTACCTGAAACAAAACCCATTCAGGTATATTTGGAACCTATTTGCAGCTGCAAAAAAAAGAGCAATTTTCTCACCTCAGGGATCCCAGAGCCGCAGGCGTAGGGAGCGAACACTTTGACCAGACAGACAGCCAGGAAGGCAAAGGACAGAGCCCAGTAGATGTACATGAAGTAGTTCATGATGTACGAGCCGGGTCCCTGCAGAGAGGTGCGAGGTAACGGAGTCAACACCTTGAACCTAACTGGTACCAAAAAGCATACATGTAATGTGTGAAGAAAGGCATGCATGTGTGTGTGTGTGTGGAGTATGGATGTAAATGATCTCTGAGGACTCTCTCTTTCTCTATTGACATTTTAACAAAAATACAGTTCTTTTTGTCAGCTATAACAATTAAATCTCAATACTAGGCCTGTAACAATTATATATAATTGTCTAACCGCAGTATTTTTTATGTATGTCCGTTTCTTTTTTGAACCGCAGTTAACAATTGTCAAGGGGTGGTCAAGGGGTATGACACATTGGTGGTAATTATCAGCTTTATGTTCATTTAAGTAAAAAATACAATGTTGTATGATAATGGTTTACTTGTGTTATTATCTGGGTCACATAATGGTGATATAACCAAAATATGTATGTATTTGTCAAAGATAGCATTTTTTTTAAATTATTAATTGGAATGTAAGAGACAAGTATAAAGTTAATTGCAATTATTTCTGAAAATTATTTGTACAGCAAAGTTTGGAATTGTTACATTACTAAAGACTTCAAGCATGTATTTCAAATTAAAAGTGTTGAATTGTAACTGACGATAGCATGATGGCAACAAAAAGGTAAAATAATTAGTGATTAAACTGCATTATAACTGAAATTAAGAGAGGAGTAAATCTGTCATGTTGTACTGATGTGAATGTACATTTTCCTAACTACAGGTAAACATGAAGAACGTCTTGAGGTTGTATTAGCAGCAATGATGTCCTGAGCATGTGCCCGTGTTATTCTACCTCAGCCTGCCCCAGTATTAGCTCGGCCCAGCTCTTCCACTGAGGACACTTGTCCCTTTCAGCGAAGGTGGTCTCATTGGAAGTCCAGCAACACTGCTCGTGGTTGAACCACATGGCGCTCAGACACACGCCCTCCTTCAGGTCGTTCATCCAATCAGCAACAATGTCAATCAGGCCAGCCAAAGCACCTGGCAGGAGGAGGAGGGGACCGGGAAGGAAAAGGAGGGGCGAAGAGGTGAAGAAGGGGAGGAGAGAGAAATAGGAAACGAGAGGCAGGGGCAGTTAGCTTGCTAGTAATGCAACCGCCTTGCTACGAGCCTCAATTCAAAACAGCACGGTACACTTAATTCTGTAAACGTCAAGGTATTGAAAGAAAATACAAAAAAAAAAAAAAAAAACACATTAAAGCAAATTAAAAGGGGAATTTCAGTATTTTTAAAACTAAACCTATTTTCCCATGGATCTGTGTCTAAGTGACTACTGTATTTTCTGGACTGTAAGTCACACTTTTTTTCATGGTTTGGCTGATCCTGTGACTTCTAGTCAGGTGCGACTTAAAAAAAAATATATATAAAATATATATATAATTTAACATGTTTTGAAATGTTAATTCATCCAGAAAACATTATCGTCTACAGCCACGAGGGTGCTCTAGGCTTGTGACAACTATATTCTGCTCATAAAGGCAACTGAGAAAGACTGAACTAGTGATGGGGCAACTGGCTCTTTTACGCAAGTCGGTTCAACTGGACGGTCGTAGTTGGCCTACCGAGTTAATAGATCCCGTCACCGGTTTGCGTGCCTGCGGGGGGGAGGGGTCTACGGATGGGTGCTTGAACAACGTGCTGCCGGGAGAGGCTTATCAACGGTACAGTTAGGTCTCCATGTCCTGTTAGTTGTTCTGTGTGCTATTTTATAGTTGAAAAACTGTCACTGTGTTACGTTGACACACTAGACACCTACCGTATTCAGCCTGTTATTCTGTGTGCTAAATGTCTGTTCTTGGTCTTGAATTTTGTGAAATAAATTTCTAAATAAATGTGACTTATAGTCCAGTGCAACTTATGTTTTGTTTTCCTCTTTATGATGCATTTTTTGACTGATGTGACTTATACTGCGGAGAGACTTATAGTCCGGAAAATACAGTAATTGTCAAATAAACACAAATCCCAAAGTACTTCCATTTGTGGTTAAATGAGAGCAAAAGATGGAGCAAGACCAAGACAAAGACTGAGCGTGAACTGCCCATTGATGTATTAAGAGAGCTGCCTAGGGCAAAGCATGTGAGAGTCTCCAGGAGAGAAAATAACGGCTCTGTGTGTGTGTGTGTGTGTGTGTGTGTGTGTGCATTGTGGGTTACCTGAGGCCAAGCCAGTGAGCGTCACCACCAGCCACCCAGACCAGGCATCGTACAGGCTCTTTGTAAACTCCCATGCTGACTCCTTTTTCTTACTGTTAATCTAAAAACACACAAAAAAATCTAATTCAAATACATGAATAACAGAAAACTAAATTTACTAAGCTCAAGAAAAGTGTCAGATGAACAAGTATCAAAATAATATGCAAGTAGGTCAAAGGTTTACAACTACTACCCAATGATAAGCAAGTCAGTAAGGCACTCAAGTAACAGGATTTCCACTGTTGCTTCAGTAAAACTATAAAATTCCTGTAAGGCAGGTAAGACCAGGTTATCAAAACAATGTTTTGATAAAGTATTCAAATAACATTAATAATAATTCTCCTACGAGTCCGGCACTAAATCACTTATGAAAAGCGGGCTGTAACATTGTGTCAATATTTGGATTAAAGTGTTGACAGAGAGGTTGCATCCGTGAACTGGAGAGGTCTGGCAGGAAGCCGACAGTCTATTGTTTGTTCACTCACTCTGGTTCATTCATGAGTTCATGCTAATGAAGACTGTAAGATATAGTTGAAAGCTCTAAATCAAGCTGGTCAGTGGACCGCAGGAATTATTTCTTGACAAACTAAATTTCTGCAATACAATAATATCTTAAAAGTAGTGGTTTGGTCAAATAATCTGAATTTTGAAGCAGAAAACTTTTATATTAAATCATTTTTCCTTGGTTTTTCTGTTCATAAAGTTCTCTTTTCTATTTGGATGTCAGGCTATTTTCCCCCTCTGTTAAGCCATTTAGGGTAAAACTGCTGATGTTACATAAGTAACCAGTTTGTCCAATCCAAAACAAAGCGTAGCTCCACAGGAAGTGTGTAAGACATTTATTTCTGTGCAGCAGAGGATTTTTCACTGACATCAGCTAATGTGGCTTTATGAACTGAAAATAGGCTGAGCTACGAGGATACTCCTGAGATCTGAGTCTCAATTTGAATCTTCTATTATAACCTCATTGTGAGAAGTGTTTTCAAAACCCCATGTTTTAAAGCCAAAAGCATCAGTATGCTTCAGACAAAGTGCTTGTTAGATGGCCTAAAGGTGCGGTTATACTACAAAAGAAGTATTTTGTTCAACGTGTTGTCTGACTGCGTAGGAAATAAAGTGTGTTGTTACAAACAGCCACACTGGAAGGTGTGAAAAGTTAAAAGCTGATTAGAGATTTGATTGATGAAATATGTGATAACGGCGAACATTTTCAGTCACTCCTGGAAGAAATTCATAGTGTCAGCCTTAGTTGTTCACACAAAAAGTGTTACTAACTAACTGACTTTTTTGTCATATGAACTAGCATGTTTAAAGTATACTGAGACCTCTAAGGTTAAAAGGTTTGCAGCCTCAGTCCCCTCTCACCTTCCGGTGCCTCTCGCGGTCCTTGCACTTCTCACGGACCCAGTCGATGGTGTGGAAGTCGTCGTAGGTCCCCACACCCGGGATGGGCTCCTCTAGGAAGTCCAACAGGTGGGTGGTGCTGCTGGGTGCCCCGCCCCCGTTAGACATGACGTAGTTAGACCCTGTAGAAAAAACACAGAGGAAAAAGAGTACATGAGTTTGCTTTACATTCATTCTTTATTTACCTTGAATTACAACATGTAACTTGTTTAAATGTATAAAAGTACTGTGTACATGCAAGAATGTGCAGTGTCCACAATACTGTCTTTTGATGACCTGTTTGACTTTATGAAAGAGCATGCTGGACATGATCGTGTTATAAAAATCCTTAAAAAAAACATGTCAAATGAAACTTATCTGAACTTTATTTGGCAAGTCATCTGTCTCTGAAAACAAAAAAGAAAAGCTTGTGATGTAATGGTTTGGCCAAGCTGCTCTCCCATACGTCTTACGCTTATAAATCCTACTGAAAAGAGAAGGAGCTGGCTGCAATTGGAGATTCATCTCCTCAATTATCTGGACCATCAGAAACACTGCAGACCTAAATGCACAGTCACTGCTGAGAGATAATGACACAGCTACTCAGAGAAATCCCTGTAAGGCCTGCAGTCTACCACCTCCTCTGCAACAACAATAAACCAAGTGGAGGTTTATCTGCAATGCTGGATAATTTGGATGAGTAATCTCCACTGAAATACCCGGAGGTAATATTTTATCCACACTTGAACACAGTCAAACCTTCACTGGAGCATTTGGGGTTAAGTAAGCTGCACTTGGGTACCATGACAAAGCAGTTGCAGTGTTTATTTTTCTTGCTCTGGTGTTTGATGCAGGTCACAATGTTAGGTGGATGTGTCTGTCTGTCTGCAGATGATCTTTTTCAACATTAAAGGTTTCAATGAGCAACTTCTACTTAAAGTTCTTTCTGCACAAGCAAGTATAAGTGAATGACATTGTAATTACATTTAAAACCTTTAACAGATGCCTTGTTGGCCCTAAAAATCCTCTGTCCTAAGCATAAACACATTGAACTACTTGGATGTTTGACAGTCTCATTAGCGCTGGACTGATTGTATCGGCCTACAGGCTGCCAGACAATGAACAGTTAGTTCAGTAATGACTTCTACATGAGTAAGTAACAAATACAAATCAAACGTTGTCCACTGCCCTTTAGAAGATTGTACTAATAATGAATAGATAATTATAGTGACTTTGCTCATAAGAACGTCATTACACACACACACACACACACACACACACACACACACACACACACACACACACACACACACACACACACACACACACACACACACACACACACACACACACACACACACACACACACACACACACACACACACACACACACACAGACAGACAGACAGACCGACAGCAGCAGCCGAAGGGCTATATCTCTGCCTATTATGTGGAAAACTTAACAGGATTTGCCTTTCCTGGCTGCATGATGATACATGTTTTTTTCCATAAAACACAAGTGAAAAAAAGTAGTATTTTGTAATACAGTTTTGAGTAAATAAGGCGATAATCAAAAATCTTCATTATCTTCTTATTTATCATCCTCATAATTCAATAAGTAAACATTAAAATATAAGAGGCCCCCTTATCAACTTTAAAATGCACCATCACATGTTTTATGTGACACTATGTGTTAGGGAGACCCTGTCCTCTGGTATTTGAAATTGACAGCAAGGTCCCCCAAAAAAAAGCATAACAGAGTCACAACTTCTTTCCTATCTGTGTACATTCAGCAATATCAGATCATGAGGTACAATTTGGACATTTACGAAGAGAAAACCGTTTTGTTTTTGTTTAACACCAAGCCAAAGACAATTGTGATTGGTTTAAAGAAATGCCAATAAACCAGAACATGTGAAAAACATGTTCTGGTTCTATCCTATCCTTGAATGCTGTATGCTCTAGCCTGACTGCAGCGCTGTGGTCTGGCAACGTGACTGTTGGCAGCACTTGATGTTACTGAGGGTACAATTGTTTTTACCTTTATTGATTCAGGGAAGGTTCACTGAGATGAAACTTCTTTTTTGCAGGAATGCCCTGATCACTTTCACACAGTTACACAGTCATATCTGGAAACTGCCCGGTACAACCACAGTCTGATCTGCTGGCCACTGAGCAGCTCCACTGACACGGTTTTTGAGGTTAAAGGCCTTGCTCAAGGGCACCTCAGTGGTGGTTATGATGGAGAGACACTTTCCCCACCCAGATTTCATCGCGTTGGTCTGAGGGTTGAACCGACGACCTCCCGGACACAAGCTCTCTTCTCTAACCTTTAGGCCACCGCCGCCTCGAACATACACATTCACCTAGTTTAGAAGATAAATTTAACTTTAGGTTTAATTGAACTATTTAAAAAAAACAAGGCAATGATTGTTGATGTCCAGCCAAAGTGGTACTTAGGAACACAATCAAAGGGAATGTTAATTTCCCTCCCTGCATGCCTCTTTGTGACTGGTGTAATCTGTAACAAACTTAACTTAAACTGCCGAAGATAAAAGGGTGGATGCAAAAACGTGGGCGTGAGTGATGCCAATGAAATGACACACCGTGGATAATATTGAGGCCATTTGAACAGCAAACAAACTCCTGAGAGTGTAGTGAGCGTAACTACAACTGGGGCAGGGCCGTGATGACTGATCAAACAAGGCCTTTTACATAGCTGTTAATCCTTTGTGTTCTGCTTTAAACATAAAATAGAAAATCCCTAACAAGAGCCATGAAACCGATCATTAAATGGCATCAACGCATTTGCATCCTTTCCAAGCATTACTACACAGCTATAACAATACACATGTGTTGCCATATAATAAATGAGCTACACAACTCAGTGCACCAAAATATGAATCCACAGCAGGCAAGAAAGATTATAAGCAGCAAGAATCAAATAACCATTTCAGTTAGGAATAAAGCCAGATTTTTATAATAACAGAGACATATGCAGATAATGAATCCTGTATCCCCCAGTAATAATGTAGGCCATGACACAGCCTTTCAAAGCTCATATCCCTGTCTTTGATGTTAGATGGGATGTGAGAAATAAGAAATACGTCAATAACACTTTGGTGAGAATTTCTGTAAGAAACGGGGACAAAATGGCAAAATGTAACTTTCTTGTAACTGACCAGCTGATACATATCCTGTTCTAGAAGGAGAAAGGGGTAGGACCGTGTGTAAGCTACTGTTGTAGAGTCAGCAGCAGTAAGAGTGTCAGGCTTGGCAGCGAGACTGAAGCTATCAGTCTTCATTTTAATTTTAGAGTGACGGCTACAATCTGTACATTTGTGTGTGTGTGTGTGTG
>NC_045751.1:12711698-12739863 GCF_008692095.1 Etheostoma spectabile | reverse complement strand
TGTGTGTGTGTGTGTGTGCAGATATGGGCTGTGTGTTTCTCATACACTTTTCATGTTCATACAATCAACTTTCCTTTAAGTCATCAGTTTGCAAATCTGCGTACATCAAGAGAGTGAACTATTTCAGTCAAAAAAGAAAAAAGCAAGACTTACTAGTCTGGCTATCACCAGACCAAGCCAAGCTTGATAGATTTGAGATTGAGCGTTGGTCTGGGGAGTCTGCTATGCAACAGAGGCGTGTTCAAAGGGAATAGTTCAAATGAGTCTGTACGCAGTTGGATAGTCCTTCAACCAATCAGACCAATGATCCGGGTGACAGAAGCATTAGCAACATTAGCAGGTTGCTGCGCTCGGCTGTGCTTTGGTGGCATTAGGTGGCCGCTGTCACTCGCCAATTGAGTGCAGATTTGAGTCACGCATGCTCAGATTTAAACGGTTTACAGCCTAACGTGTCATACTGAAATTTTTGAAATCATGAAATAATCAACTACTCATTGTAAACAATAACAGAGGGTGAAAATCATTTTAAAAAAGTTTTAGCCATCTATGATGGCTAACGTTAGCTCAATACGCCGTTTAACTGACATCCTTGTTGTGTTTGATTGCTAACTTGTAGCCAGCAGTGAACCACCTTCAGTAAGTAGGTCAATTTTTACTGTATTGACGTTACAGAAATCTGTCATTAGCATCTTGTATGCTACTTTTCGCAAAGTTATGCATGCGCAATTCACATCTTTACTTGTCGCAAAGTGACGCATGTGCAACTAAAATCTGCAATCGACTTACATTGGGGAGTGATAGCCGCCGCTATGTTGAATGTAAACAAGAAGCTGCTTGGTGGCTTCGCTATCATCATTTTGTTAATCACGGCAATAGCGCGCCAGGTAGATAAGCCAGTTTGTGATTAGTTCCCGTAAAAAATTGTGAACTGAAGTAGGAGAATTAAACGAGCAGGTTTCCAGACCAAGCTGCAGGGCGAAATCAATTCGCCGGTAGAGTGGCCGAGGTTTACCCAGTCTAAAGACCTACAACAACCATTGAACAATGTGTGACATTCTTTGAATTTATTATGATTTTGTTTGGTCTTTATTCCACTGAAACAGAGTCCACGACAATATTATCGTTTATCGCAATAATTTCTGGGACTATTTATCGTCCAGCAAAATGTGTTATTGTGACAGGCCTAGCAACCACTACTTGGACAGTTCCATAGGAGTTGTAGTTTAACTGACATTAGGCCTTTCTCAGCAGAGTACCCAAAGGTCCAACTCACGTTGGGGATTGAACATGGCAACTTGAACCTGGGAGTCCATTCTTCCAAGAACTAGAGGACACATCAGGCTCCATTTGGAGAACAATGCTCTTACTGGCCTCCAGTAGTGGAATATACCCAATTACTAAGGGTGAAAAAAATGTATGTCCTGTGATTTTTTTGCAGCAAATTTTAATTTTGATTATTTTTCTGATCAAGATTTCACCTAAAATTTTTCTGTTCATACGGTACCGCCAACTGCATCATATCCATTTACAGCAAAACAAACCTCAAGCACAAAATACATGTTATGTAATTCTTTACAAATAAATGCGATGTACATTTTTAGAAAACATTTAGTTTTTTAGAAACGTCTCATGATATATTGTCTCTAGAAGTGTATTATTTAACCTTGGTTTTTATTAAAGAAGGAAAAGAAAACCGCAATACTCAATCCTCTCGAATCCCAATTGCAATAAATGAAAATCGCAAAACAAATCAAATCGGCACACATAGCATGAAAGAATTGAATCGGGACAAAAGCATACCATCCCAAACCTAGTAATTTCATATCTTACTTACAATTATTTCCTCAAGTTTGAGGTACTTGTACTTTACTTGAGTATTTTCCTTTCACACCATTTTCTACTTCTGCTCCACTACATTTCAGAAGTAAATCTGGTACCGTTTACTCCCCTACAATTCCACATAACTAGAATAACAGCACTCTCAACCAGTTATTGTGAGATGGAATCAACAGATGCACCGGTTATCCTCACAGTAATGTGTGCGCACAAAAATTCAGTCAAATCCAATCAGCCAAACCACTTTTTCAGCAACAAATATTACATGCAACAGTTCCACCGAGAGATGACCACCAGGCTAGCTAGGGGGTCTCCACGTCACCACAAACGTCTGAGCGACTATTTTAATGCAGGCATTACTTTGAGAAATCAACCATACATTCAAAGTCGAGTGAGTTGATTTATTGTGTAAAACTATTATTGAGTTTTATAACGAAAATGACAGTTCTGAGTCGGTTTCATACATAGACAGTATAAGAAATGGACAATGTGATGCTGTTGTTTTCAACGGTGACCAGTGAAGTATTAGAAGCACTTTTCCAGTGTTGTCTGAGCGTTACTGCACAGCCTTCAACTGAGTTTGACGACGTAGATGTGACGTGAGCAACCTGTCTTAAAGTCTTCTGGTAGCTGTGCCAAGAGAAATCTCATTTCAAATCTTGCAGAGACGGAGAGCGTAGGTATTGCAGTAGTGGGGGGCAGTAGCTAAGTTGCGTGGTTATGACACAATCAGCCTATTTTTTACAAAAACGCCTGTTACAGAGCCATAACGTGAGATACAAAGTAATGGAGCTTTTTATACATTGTGTTTCTTTAGAATTAAACAATGGACGAATAGAATCTTTAAAACACTTCAGGAGGTAAAGTTATTCGCGGTCACAGTGACGTCAAAATGAATGGCAGTCAATGGAATGCTAACGGCGGGTGAGCTTTAGGTAGCATCAAAATGGTGCCATAGGAGCTACGCTTCGTGGAGGCAGGCTTACCCCCTTGGTTTCATATCCTCCGCCATCCATGCTTGGTAGATTCCAAATGCATGCTGGGATACAATTTCAGTCTCACAATTACTTCCGGTGAAAATTTTAAAAGAGACCAACTCCCATTTTGAACCTTTTGTGGAAGCTGTGTACCTACCTGCACACATGAAGACCTATTGAGCATGATGATGCACCATGTGCATCAGGCTGCTGGGAGGGTCTCTTAGTCTAAAACAACTGGGTCAAGAGACCAGAACAGGGTATAAAACTATGATGATGCAGTGACTTTTGCTGACAGAGAAGCGCTGACATAATAAAACTTGCTCTGAAGGGACTGAACTACCAGTTATAAGTCAAGACAAAAAGAGAACCAAAATGTTCTGCTGAATAATCACAGGATTTATATGGACCGAAGATACTGCAGTGTATATTGATTTCTTAAAAGACTTCCCAAACCACCCATTTAATGAGATGGTGACGGTAATAACTGCTGTTTTCCTGGTGCATGCCTTGGTGTACGCTCATATAACAAACTCCATAATGGACATTAAAGATTTGATTTAATGTACTGTTTTTATTTATTCATAAATCACTACCCAATTTATACTGAGCATGTACAATTGTAGTTATCATGATGAAATCTCAAACTGAAATTACATTGTCTAAACGGACTTTGAGAAAGCATTAGGGCAAGCCATTAATTTAGGACAAAAAATGCTAAATATCTGTCCCTCGAGGGCCACTCTAGGTGATTCGTGGACTGACTCAGGAGAAAGGTGGAACAAACTTTTATCGAAAACAAACAGAATTTTTACTAGGATGCACATATACAGCAGTAGTAGAAATGCTGACCACAAACACACTAATCTGGTCCAAAAAAATTAAAAGTTAGATTTTTACAAAGTCTGCTGCCAGACAAAAAATGTTTATAGATGAAGGTTATGGAGAAAACGGAGCACAAAGATTAGAATATTGCAAAAATTCCATCTCACAAGTAACTCACAAGGAACAGAATAGATGTGGTTTATTAAGAAGGGAACATTTTCAACTTCCAGTAAGAAAACGAAGGATTTGACTGATGCAATAAATCAGAGCTCCTGCTGATGCTGCACTACTGACGACCCCCCCCCCCCCCCCCCCCCCCCATCAGTCGAATCAGTGTGGAGCCAAGCGAGGGTGACGCCACGGAAAACAGAAACCGAAAAAGGTACTGCGTATACGAACACATCGCCAGCGTCACGTACCAGCGGTTCAGCAGGAACGCTGACAAAAGACACACACATACAAATAAGGCTTCAGTTTCTTTCCCTTGTGCATTAGTTGAGTGACATGGCAATTCTGTTCAGCCTGCAGCAGGTCAAACAGCAGCATCGGTGAGCATTCAGGCTTGCTGACTGTCAATCACCACTTCCCTGAATGAATTTGACGTGGCTTTCCTGTGTTACTATGATCAATGAGGTGGGAAATGACCAGCAGACAACTGCTTGTTCAAAGGTTTCAGTATATAATGGGTGGAGAAATGTAAGGTTTCCAGTGTAACAATCGGCCCTTCATTCCCCTGCATTAGGTCTACTATACTACTGTTGAGTAAATCAGATCAGAGAGGTTTAGAGGCCGCCTGCTAGGACACTATGGATCAGCCCGGTTGGAGTTGGGTTAGTCTGCTCAGCCATCATGTGATCAGCATCATAAACTGACCCTGACAACCTCCTTAGCCTGAGAAGCCAGCCTGATGACCATACTGGTGGAATCACTGGAGTCGCACAAAAGGCAAATAAAAAGGGATCAAAGTCCGAAAAGGCCCTTTGTTGTGTGTTTATATATTACATGCTGGTTTTGGATATTTGAGACAAGGACAGTGTTTAAGGTAAGTGCTTAAGAGACCAAATCACTACATTTTGTTTTGTAAATATAGTACAAATACTATATGTCCAGTTTCACAGGTAGGTAAAGCAGGGGATTAGAAGAAAATGTATCTGGATTACAATTACTGTAATCATGCAATGCAAAACTGCCAGAAGATACATGTGTAAAGCTGCTTCTACATGGAGGGCTGACAAAATTGGTAAGAGAGAGGTGGATTACTGCTTATCTAGAGACTCAAGAATTCAAGTAAGAAGAGGAACACAAGCTGAACTAAAAACTACAAAAATGTCTGTCTGCAAGGAGAGAGAAAATACAAGTTTTGGATGTACGTTGCACAAAGTGGATGTAGGCAGTCCTAAACTCAGTAGCGGCCTTTTGTATCTGCTCGCTCACCGTAAAAATCTAACAAGGCCTGGAGGAATAAACGCACACAGATGCAACTAAAAAGGAAAACTCCCTAAAGACCGGATAGGAAAGACAAACAAAGATAGAGTGTTAAGAACTCAAATTTGTCATAGAAAAAAAAAATGTCACAATCTGACTGAATGCCTTCACCCTGAGGACCCAGTTACATGTGATGTGAAGTAAGGTGACATCCTGAATTTGGCCAACAGGTGTCCTCCCACTTGCAGGAACATTGTGAAAAGCGTCAACGACACAGCCTACATCTATATGTATCCAGTTCACATATTTAGTAGCCAAAACCTGACTATCCCTCTCTCTGTGGAGGAATTAAAATGGATGCCCATGATGCTGCCCTTAGTCGCTGCTGCTTGAAAGGCCCAAGCACAAGCCTTAACACGAACTCATCTCCCTCTTTAGCTCATTATCTTTGGCTGACGTGCACACACTGCTGGTTGATAATCAACAGATAAGCGAATTGTGAAACAGGCTGAGCAGACAGATGTTTAGCTCCCACAGAACATGCATAACAATTGCAGCTTCAAATACTTGCACTCCAATTTTCCTACCTCACCAACAGATGAAGGCAGCGTTTGCCCAACCTGCACAATGCCATATGGCTATATGCACTCACTGTACCAGAAGGATAGCGGCCTCTGCCGTCACAGCATCATGAGAAAAGATGGGAACCGGAGGGGAAGGGGGAGAAATAAATGAGAGGGGACGTGGTATACCTCTTTTAGGGATCTCCTGCAGGGGGATGGTATCCCCTCCGCCGTCGTAGGGCAAATAGGGGTCGGCCGCCCCGTCCTCCTCCTCCATGTTGACAGTTGAGACGAGGCTAGGCTAAGCTAAGCTAAGCTAAGCTAGGCTTCACTACGCACTGCTCGCTGCGTGTGTCAGTCGCTGCTGCTGCCATGTTTACCAGAGGAATACAAGCAGGGCTGTGTGTGAGTATGTCCTCTCTCCTTCCCCCGCCCTTTTCTTTCTCCCTCCACTGCAGCAGCTGACTAGCTGATGATGTCACCACTCTCTCACACACACACACACACACACACACTCAAAGGGAAAGACGACTAGCACACCAAGCCGGTCAACCCTGTCTGCTTGGTTGCTAAGAGAGATCTGTGAGCCTTGCCCGTATGGGAAAGACCATTGGGCCAGTCACAGAGGTGTGTGCGCGCGTGTGCGCGTGCGTGCGTGTCAGGGTGAGCTCTAAATGGAATATTCCATTCTGAGCAAGTGGAGGGGGGTTAAAGTAAGGAGTAAATCATTAATTAATACAAATTCTAATAGTATGAGTAGTACAGGCTTTCTGTCAGGTGAATAATCATTTTTATCATCTTTTTTTGCTATGCAAAGATTTTACTGGCTCCGACCCCAAAATTTGAATATTCACTGCTTTCGTTGTCTCATATGATAGTAAACTGAAAGCATTTGAGTTTCAAACTTTCAGTCATGCAAGACCCTATGGTCAGACCACAAAAAGACAAGAGGTCAATTTTTACAATTGTCTTGTAGAGTAAATGCGTGGCTGACAACATATTCTTCAGATTAATTAATATTGGAAATATTTTTTTGTTAAAGCTAGGCCTCCGATCACTGTACTGGAATCTAATTCCCATTCAACGATCCGATTGCTGTATGGGAATTAGAGCAGATTCTTTACTTGAAAGTACATTGGGGGTCAGCCAGAATTGACCATACACATAATTGTATTTAAATTAATAGTTTCAATCAAGTGTGTCTGTTATGTTATTTTCAAAAAGTCACTCAGTTTTCAGTGGCACAGCAATCCCTGGCCTCATGTAACCTTACATAAAAATGAGCTCCCGCCAGTGATGCTAACATATTCTTCAAAATTTGGAGGAAGAGAGAGCCTTTGTAGTATCAGACTGATGAATGGTATCTGCAAAAACTCTGAGTTGAGGTGTTGGAATTGATATTGCAAGAGAAAAAGCCTGATCGGTCCATCTCTGGTTACAGCCCAAACTGATAAAAGAATTTTTTTTCCACAGCAGTATTTTGCCATTTCAACGCAAAATCACTTACCCTAATCATAAATGAAATGAAAGAAAGCTTTCTGATTGCACAAACAAGGACAAGGCTCAATAACTATTTGCCCATTGGAGTTATTTTGGTTATTTTTGAATAGATTCTACTGCCACGGCTGCCTTTCCTCCAGCATACAAAGAGAAAATTAAATACTGTTTTGGGGATTGTAAAAGAGACTGCAGCAAGAAACAAGAATAAAGGGACATCAATGTCAGACGCACAGCAGTTGTTCAATTTCCCTCGCTCGTGTTCTCTCTACAGGGAGGATGTGAAACGTGAGATATTATCTGGACGTCTCACAGCATCTGTGCCATAATGCAAGACAGACTGTACTGACTCTAATATAGAGAAACCCTCTCTAGCCCCTTTAAGCCAATCTGAATGTAGGCGATCACAGTTACTGTTTCAAGACAGAAGCTGTTTTGTAAACTTGGTGTAAATATGTGTTATTGTATGAAACAACGCAGCTTAAGTCAGGCTCTTCCACATAACTTGCAGTTCCCAGGCCTAAACAATGGGACCCTGACATTTAACAAGCTGTAACTATGTTTTCACTATGACATATAAAAAGAAGTCTGTAATAGCCAAGACCTACCTTTCAGCAGGGCTCCTGTTGCCAGGCAATGACAACGTTGATGTCAGCCATAGTTTGCTACTTCTTTGCTCAACAAGTCCCAGTAAAGACATTAAACCAGCAAAACAACATTAAGTTTGAAGGCTCAGTAATCCAGCGAGGTAAAATGTAACAGCATAAATCCTTTTCGGTTCAAATTTCCCCCAAAGCATTGCTCTGTTGCTCTCCCTTTACTTGTTCCGAGCAAACAAAAAGTTTCAGCAAAGTTCTCCAGGGGACAACAGAGTGCAGTCACACTGCAGTCATAGCCCAGAGGAGGGCTTTACAAGCTTCCCCATGAACCCACCCTCACTTCTACCTAAAAATAGCACCAAGAGACAGGCAACACACCAGCTTCAAGGAAGAACAGCCATCCAAAGATTTCCTGAAACTCTAGCTTACACCGACACCTTGCAGCCAAACGGGTTCATGGGAATGTCAGTCCACACATATGGGTGTCACACAAAAATCAAGAAAACTGACAAGAGCGGGAGGTGGAGCCCAAGCAAATACACAATACATTACACTCAATCCAAAATATAAAAACAAAAAAAGGACAACAGAACAGGCTAAATAGTAGTTATAAATGATTGTTTGACCGATTTTATGTCCGGGTTTATACAACAGTGGTTATCAGATTTCTTCAATATTTGTAGGAAACCTATCAATTATGCATTGTTGCAACATATCAATGAAGCTCGCTCTCCATTTGTATCAGCAGTGACAGTAAACATGGTGGTAGGTTAGGGTTACCCCATGCTTTTGCCTTCCATAGTTAACTGCCCAGAGGTCCAGTTTCAGAGAAAAAGAAAGAGGGGCTAATCACCAGGCAGAGACTGGAGACACTGCTATGCAAGCCAAACCCTCATGAACATACAGTAGATAAACACAACCTCTTCTCTGAGCTAACATGCTAAATATTGCATTATGTTCTTTTAACAACATGTTCACAAGCTAACATTAGCACGTTAACATACTAAATGTGATGCCTAACCTCACATTAAATAGTTAATATGCGTGATAACATGCAAACTGTATGGCTGTAAACATGAACTGTGCTTTGAGCTAAATGCTAATGTTGGAATCCCAATGTTGGTATTGAGCTTTAAACACAACTGAGCATAAATACAGCAAACAAAGAAGATGGATACATCTTCAATATTGCCTTTGCTGCAGCACTACCTCCATTCATCTTGTTCCATACAATCGCCCCTCTGTTACTAACCTGCTGCACTGCTGCATGGTCGTCCATACAGTTAAGTCACCTGTGTGTCTCCTACTGAACAGCCTGGTCACCCACAGTCTCCTTTTTAATAATGAATAGACTAGAGTTAAACTCTAGAGTCATTATATCACTGCTACTACACTGCAATAAAAAAACATACAACAAAAGACAGTAGACAATTCACTTTGAGCTATCTATCACTGCTGCTGGTTGTAGTGTAGCTACAATGCAATGCAGACAGTAAATTCCTACAGAAAATACAAGATAATGGTAGTCAAAATGCGCATTTTAGATGTTCAGATATATTGCCAAAAAAGACATAAGCCTTTCAATTACCTGCTTATAAGTGTTATAAGATTCACAGCTTTCTCCATTAGTGCACACTGTATCCTTAGAAACGCTCTCACTGTTTTATGCTTTTATGTTGTCAACACTGAACACAAGAAGGAGCACAGTTTTCAGCTTCTGAGCATGAGATGTTCACTTTAACAGAAACATTACAGGTTTTGTGCCAACCATCCGCATGACTTGATAATGCCTGATAAAGAGAGCTGTAACAGAGCAAGTCTTGCTGCACTCTCATCAGTGCAAAACAGGAAAAGCTGTGTTCAGACTTAAACTGAAAAAAGTTGCACAACAGAAAAGGGAGAAGGCAGATAATAAGAGAATTAGGAGCAGGAGAAATGTCTGTTCTCTACAAACAACTAGTCCAGTTTACTTGCACCACAACTTTCCATACAAGTGTGTTTATATTTTTAATTTTGTCTTCAAGCTGACACAAATAAAAAAAAGGTAGTTAATCCTAATTATCCAAATTAAATAGACAGAGTTTATACACAACATTAACACACTAGTTTGTTAACTTCAGTCTCCCCCCAGCTGACACCTTAGACCCATTACCCTCAGCATGTGCGCTTTCTATTTGACCAGCTTCATTTCAAAACTAAAGAGGGAAATCACCAGATTCACTCAGACAAGCAACAACAAACAGGACGCAGCAGATCGGATGTCGATGGGTCACAAGATATACCGGTCAGAGTGCCAGTGAGCTTCTGAATGAATGAAAAAGAGGCGTGTGCACTGGAATGACAGGTAGGATTAAAATGATGTAGCATGGCAGCCAAATGCATGGCAGAGATCATTCGTAGCAGTCCGACTATGAATGATGATCTGAACATATGATCTAACTCAGCAGAAAACCCACTGGTACAACACACTCTTTAACAAGTGCATAATAAATCCTGTATATTTTTTATAAGCTAAAATCACTGTGTCTCACTTGTACACCACACTCTTCCTAAGCTGCTCTATACTTGGTCAGATGATGACGCATTTATGAATAAAACAAAAAAGAGCCTCTGCCACGTGTTTGTATTATTACCCGCCTATCTTTCATTGTTTGCTACCTGACATGAAAGACCAATCCACGTAAGCCACAAGACAAGGAAGAGTAGGAACAATGAGCAAGCCCACATAAAAGTGGTGGTGAGACCACAAAATAAACTGCAGCAAACAGGAAGCAATATTGTTGAAAAGGTGACCAGGTCAAGATGATGGATTCAAATAGGAAAAATCATGAAAACCATGCAAAATAATAAAGTCATTGTTATGTTTGTAGTTCTGGTCAGAACGACAATTAAGACTGGATGTGCAAGACAACCAAAGACATGATTACTTAAAATGAACTGAAAACAATAATTAAAAATCGTACAAATGGTTATAAAGCCAAATACGTTAATGACCGACCAAAGAAATTGCGCAATTTTTAAATTAACTTGATAATTAGTTCCCTCTGATTGGCTATCACCTCAACTTTTTTATCATTTGTTACCCTTGGACTTGAGGATCTCACTAATTGCTGAATGAAGACCATGTGATACAGTCAAAACTTCTCAAGGCTAATTGATTTTTAAATAATTCCTTGTGTTCAGATAATTTGGTTATCAGCAGGCAAAAAAGTGACTTTGGCTGTCTATATCCATATTTATTTTCCATTTGAATATTGATTCATAGTTTTATAACCATTTGTGAGGCTGTTTCAGACAAAACAGGAGCAGAACAAAGATGCTGGGTGGATGCTGGGCAGCAGGTGTCTGCAGAGTGTGACATAACGGGATGTAGAGCAGCTGATGGGTGTGGATGGAGATGAGGAGGGGGCCAATGGCAGAGCGACTGTGCCACAGAACAGCAACACACACAAGCAAACACACGCTTGATGCGTCTTGACATCAGCAGCGGGGTGACTCATAACCAGAGCAGCAACGTGTCTGCTCAGACAGGAGATGAACTGGATTTTGGACTTGAAGACGCAGCAACAGAAAGAATGGGGCACAGTGGGAAGCTCCCTGAGAATTCAAGTAAAGGTCCTATCTGATTGGAGGGTGAGGCTCAGTGTTCGTCAAGCCTGGGTCACAGGGGGGGAAGCTCAAAAGCTCCAGAACCAATCAAAACAGCTTGGGGGAGGTATTTGGAGGTATCCCGTTCTCCCTACCTGGGGAGGTAGCGTCCCCATCCAGCAGGTTGTCGTCCTCTGTGGTGTGGAAGTCCATGATAACGCCGGCTCCATCCAGCAGCTCCTCGTCGCTGCTGGCGCTGGCGATGCTGTTGTAGCTGTTCCTGCAGTAGCCTCTGTGGTACAGCTGCTCTGACTCCATTTAGCAACACACCGGTGCCCTGGATGATAAGGAGGGAGGAAGGGAGGGAGGGGAGTTGTGGAGATATACACACTGTGTTGTGAGGATGCTAGATTATAGAGTCTACAGACTGAAGTGGGTCACAGATGAGTAGGGTGAAGTAGAAAAACAGCAAAGACAGACAGGCCCACAGTGAGGCTATGATGGAGAGATTATAGTCATACACTTATTCATGGTCCAGCAAAAAATCTCCATCTATCTTCATCATTTGAGCGGTAAGAGAAACCTAACCAGTTCCCAGAGCTTGTTCTCAGACAAACAACAAAAGCCTGAACTGAGAGACAATCATCTGGTCACACACATTTTTTTATTGTATCTATCACATTTGTGTCCAGTTATATTTGGAGAATGAAGAAACTGGCACCGTCACTGGGAAACGAAAAGAGCAAACATACATGAGAAGTGCCCACAAAGTCCTTTAATTATTCTAAAGAATTACAAAGATACACAGTTTGACCCTTCTTTTAGAAATTGTCACCAGATCAAAATATACTCTATTTAATAGTCAATATTGTTTAGATCACTGACTTAAATGTCAGCAAGCCTCTCACAGACCCTGCCCATATTATATATTTTAAAAAGGTCCTTCATTGCTAATTTTAATCTTCTACTGTCTGTTGTGTTTCTGACATTTCCATTGTTAGCAATCCACGTACATTTCCTATTATGTTTAAGTGTTCTTAGCTAAAAAAAAAGAAAAAAGAAAAGATTACTGGTAAGAAAACTTCACAACACAGACACACAAATACAAAAATTTGAGAAAGTATATTTTTCAAGGTGCAGATAACCTTGAGAGATAACAGAAATATTGCAACCGCCGGACCACACGGGGATGGAGAATTAAGTCAAAGAAAAAGGGCATGAGGTGTGGAAGGGATGAGAGGGAAGGGATACAGGCCATCCATTTAGAGTTTAGATGAATGCTGACTGTCAGAGAACGCCAACCATGCTAATGAAGAGGTAGAATGACTGAGAACAAATATTTGGACCCCTTTACCAGAGAAGAAAAATACATTCGACCTATGATTGTAGATTCAAACCATCAATTAATCTAGTGTACTGGGGAGTCTAGCAACTATGATAAAAATCAATATCTCAGCTATGAAACTCTTTTCTTTTGCAACATTTACGAATAATTTATTTTTATAAAAAAAAGAATTTATGTCTACAGGAAAGCACACAATTCAACATATATGGAGAATAAAGTTTCCGATGACAACTAAATGTTTTACTTGGGTAAACATTGAGTTTCTCTCTCTAGTAAACCCTTATTTTCTCGTTGGATCGTACCAAATTACACAGTTCTATCAAAAAACCTCCTAGGAAATTATTAGGAAATCATGGACCCATAAAATGAAGTATTACCTTCTATTACCTTGGCCTACATATTGAAGATACCTTGGATTTTGATGCATAACGCAAATAGGAATGAAGTTCCCAGCTTTTTTGTTTGTTTGTTTTTTTCAATTTATATTTTTCTTAATTTGTTTGGTTCCTTTAATGGTTAGAACGTCAAGATATTTGGCATGGATGTTATGATCTTCTGTATGCTGCACAGCCGAGGGGTGTATTTATAGACTGAGGGATTAAGATGGCACATGGACATCCTCCCTACAATGAGAGCATGATTATGATAATAAAACTGCTGGACCAAAGAGAGCAGAGTGGCGTCAGCACACAGTTGGTCCCCTTTGCTTAAACCCCGCCCCCGTGTGGAAGATGCGGGGACTACACAAGAATCTGTAACCACAAACTGACAGACGTGACCTAAATGATCCCCACCAGGAGGAGCACATGACTCCTGAAGGTTAAAAGATAAGATATTTATAGCAATATCAGCCACAAGGCATGATTAGTCCCACAGTAATAAAGAAAGAGAGAAGAAGAGACTTCAGGAGACAGATGGTGCTGCAGCCTGACTGAACTTCACGAATGCTTTACGGTTTGACTGGCGACTATATATTTCTCTATATCTGTAAAAAAAAGACTAAATAGATTTCTAAGTTTCCTTTTTATTGACCTGAACAGATTCAACTTTCTATGTCATCTGGATTTGTCTTGCATGTGCTGACATTCAAAAAAGACCACAATGAAAAGGAAGTGAAGAAAAAGAAAACTGCGAGTCAGCTCGATAGATTTAGAAAGTAGGTGTCGCAAAAAAAACATGTGAAAAGTGCTTTTGAAACAAAACAATCATTTTATCCAGTGCATACAGAAAGTGAATGCCAAGGAAAGAGAATGTTTTTAAACTGCCACAAGCATATTTTTGGCATTCTGTACTGCAATGGGCTAATATATTGCCACAGACAATATTTTTGGTCAGGCTTTACTTCACATTTATTTCACATGAAAAAAATGGCTTGCAACAGTGCCGACCCTTTGCTTTAAAACATGGGGTGTTGGGGCGAAAGTCCCTCTCCTCTAACAAATAAATCCAGACACTTTGTTATGATAGTAAATTACTATGTTATGGCACAAGCTATGATGAACAAAAGCCTGCCGCAAACCCCAACAGTGAAACTGAAGACCACTCATCCACTCTAGCACAAACTCTATAATGTGAGGCACACAGGGAAGAGAAACTTTCCCTGTGGCAACAATCGCACTGATTCACCAAGAGACAGGACTTCCCTTTGCGCTATATCAAATCATCATGGCCAGGAAATTCAATTACGCTTGTTTGCAGAGTCGATCTCAAGGCAGAGATCCTCTAGGTGAGCTCATGTGATGTCGACCTCTAGTTACACTGCACAAAAGTCATGATTCGAGAAGAAAACCTCATACCAGTCTGAAATCTAAACTACTCTACTTAATCACACTTTCAGTACTTCTTCTATTTTGTTTGGACTTAAACTAAGCTTTTGTGGCTTAATTTGAACACACTGGGGTGCTGATTTATGCGTCATTGCTAACCAGGGCAAATTAGAGTGAGAGTACAAAATGCATGTTAAGTGTCAAGTGTGCAATTATCTTTTCAGAAAGACAGTTTTGATATTAAATAAACTGTGCTGCTGAGCCTCTTACAATGGTCTGGTTCAATTAGACTTGTCATCTTTTGTTCTATGTCTCACCGCTGGTGACATTTGATAGCTATAATTATGACAGTCTGCAGTATACTTGTTCATGTTTCAAAACAATAAATATGTCAGGGAGGCTAGGATGTGTTGGTAATTGAGGAGCTACTATCCTACGAGTCAGATTTCATTTTTGTGTTTGAGGATGTGGCTAGGCTAGAGGGAGGAGAGTGTGAGTGTCTGTGTCTGTGTGTGTGTGTGTGTGTGTGTGTGTGTGTGTGTGTGTGTGTGTGTGTGTGTGTGTGTGTGTCAGTCGATAACAGCAGCATGATCAACAGCGAGGGAACAAACGTTGCAGAGTCTGCTGATGTTACACAACTAGTTGAGCAGCGAGGGCCGTTATCTTCCTCCGGCTGGTCACTATGGAGGTGTTGCCCAGGCGACTGTTGCTGCTGGGATGTGACTCAGCGTTTTGCCCTCCCTCTAACTGACAAGCTCCCACCTCCTCCATAGACAGGGCCAATAAAGTGCTCTTCAAAGGGCAGCGGGTGATCGATATATGGATCACTTTGTGGCAAAACATGCAGCGTACAGCAGCTCCAACACAACAGGGAGCTTCCACTACTCACAATTAACAGCACGTCAACATGCAGCACTGACTTACTGCTGGAGATGTGCAGTTGATGAGTCATGTCAGTTTGAGAAATGAATACTCAGGACAACAAATATCTTGAATAAAACAAAAATCTCTGTCTTTAAAATTAATGTCAGATACTAGAAGTGGAAATTACAGCTTTAAATGGATTTAAGTTATAATGAACTAATTACTTAATCTATTCATTAAACTATTTAGTTTACATCATACAAACCTGCAGATCATGTAAATTACATATCATGTTACTGTCTCAAGGGGGGTGGGGGGATTTGTCACAGAAGTTCATCAAGGTGACTCTAAACCTAATTATACGATGTAATTGTGTGCTACTAATCGTTGAGAAAGCACAGGCCTTACTTAAAGGCTGACGTGTTGCGTGTAATCCGACCTCCTACTTCCTATGAACACCATAGTAAGAAAACAGCAGGGGATCTTACAGACAGGAGGGAGATAAAGACATATTTAAGTAACTGTGAATGAAACTCTAACGACATGACTGCAAAACACTGCAGACAGACGTAACCCGATCAGGAGCGCTGATTAAACCAACAGCCATGGCAAATCAAATAAGGAGCGAGGCAGTGCCTTTGGTTAGACCTGTCTGTACCACAGGGTGGGAAGAGACTTGATTCTGCTGTCAGAGGACAGATGGCTAATCATAAATCATAAATATACAATTACATACCTGAAAACAGGGATGGAATGAAAAGGTTATGGGTTAATGTTTAACTTTAACATTACCTTTTAGTGTCAAGGGCATCATGCTGACATGTAAGGTCTTAGTTAGTAAATGGGGCTGTGTGAAATGATTAAAATTAATGTAAAAGGGGATTTACATCAGGATCAGGCTTACAACTACTCGCACTGACAGCAAGGCTTCCGTATTTTTTCATTTCAATTTGCATTTTTCCCCACAAATATGAAGTTCAGAGTAAACAAATCATCTTTAATATTTCATGAAATTTGAGTGTCATGTAGAGACACTTTCAGTAGGGGTGTGGGGAAAAATTAGATCCAGCCTAATAATGCGATTCTTTCCGTGGCAATACTGTATCGATGCATAAGTATCAAACTTTTATTATATGTGCGTTGGGCAGTTTGTCTGCTTGACAATCCCATTTTTGCAGCAATACAATGAAGAAAGAGAAATCAATCTTTTAAGATGAAACAGATGTTGACAAAGTTTCTTTTTGGGGACACCATTTGAAATTGGAAGATAGTTGAAGTTGGAAAAAAGGAAATAAATTGCAATGTATCGCAGAATATTGCAATATGTTTAAAAATCACAACAATATCGTATCGTGGCATCGTGATGATATCACATCGTGAGGCATCTGGTGATTCCCACCCCTAAATTGCAGTAGTTTAAATTTACATACAAAAGGCCTGAAATACAGCATCCCAGCTCACCCTGCACATGCAGTCCCCTCGCCTCAATATGTCTGACATGATGTCTGCTAGTCCTAAAAGGGTTTGTCAATCAACAAATTATTTACAATGTTGATAACTTCATCATTCAACATGCAAAAATTACAAACACTTTCCGGGTTCCTGCTTATGAATTGTGTCTATATACTTTTTTTTCATGGTTTGTATCGTCGTGAAATGGATACAGTGCCTTTGAGATTTCGACTGATGACAAAACAAGCAATTTGATGACATAACCTTGGCTGTGGGAACGTGCAACGGGCACGTTTCACTCTTTTTTCCCCCCAATTTATAGACCGAACAACTTTATGATCAAATTAATTTATAATGAAGTTACCGATCTGTAATCGGAAAGTAGTCCTTAGCTCTAGCACTACTGGTCCATACCAATCATCACTTATGTTTAGAGCTGGTTATTATCAGACCTCAGCCACAGCAACTTTTACAATTAAATGTAGTTATAGTTAATGCAACAAATCCTTAATGATCTTGATAATGAGAAAAATATCAGGGCTTAAGCAAACAATTGTTATCATTATTGATTCATCTGTATTTTGCAGAGTCTAAAGATTGGCATTGCAAGTTAGCTTAGGCTATGAACACTGAACTTAATAAATTCATTTTCTCATTAAAAGTCCTATAGAAATCTTTTGAAAATAGTGAAAAACTGCCATTTACAAATTGGATTATATTTAAAATTGCTTAATTTATCCCAAAAAAAAGGTCTTAGAACCCAAAGATTTTCCATTTACTGTTAAAGAAGAATAAGAATACCAGCAAATATTCACTTTTAAGAAACTGTAGCCAGTACATTTTTGGTGTTTTTGCTTAAAATAATTGCAGAATAATTTAATGTTGATCAAGTAATTTATCAGTTGACTAATCAAACCAGCCAAATAGTAAAAGCCAATGGCCTATGTGATGGAAAGCCATTTTGTGTCATATTGAACTGGCATTAAAAAAACAGACTGGGGAAACCTTTATAACTGTGAAGGGTGATTTTAAAACAAGAAAACCTCAATATTAAAAAAAAAAAACGTGTGTATGAATGTAATATCCAGCCTAACTTTTTACACTCTAGCTAGTTGCTTAGACGGTAAGTTAACATTACACCCTGACCCTGGTCTATACATTCAGCCACAGGGTGTGCATAGGAAATGAGGAAAACGTTTGAAGAGAACGAATTTGTAGACAAGAGGACAGCATTCACAAGCAAAATACTGATTTGATTTGTAATGCTAATGATGAAAAACAACCATGACAGTCAGCATGGCAACAAAAAGCAGTCATTTGCAGCACGCGCTCAGCAGCTAGCCGCGCATGCATTAACGTTACATCTAAATTTCATGGTGAAAATGTCCAGAAAAAAAAGCACAAAATGAGGAAAATGTTGGCATGCAACCGTTGGGTTGTACAGCCTCAGTAGCCAAAGGCCTGAGACCACCAAAGCGTCAATTTATCCACAAGTATATTCACAACGAGCTAACGGTGAATTCACAGCGAATTCACCAAAAAAGCACGGCATCGACACCGACATACCATGCTAGCTGGGGAGCAAGCTAGCACCAGTGTTCGGGCAGCAAGAAGGGTGAATAATCAACTTGTGAGTTCCCAAAATTTGACAGCGATAGGAGGATGGATAGATGGCCTCGGAGGGTGAAACACACATTAAGATACCGCTAATAAAAAAAAGCAACATACGTTACCTTCCAGATGCCTCAATTTCAGCTCGGACACGAACATTCATCCTTTTTTTTTTCCTGGAGTTGAAACGAGGATTTTGGTTTCCTACACGAGTGGATTTGACGTTCTCCTCATCATGATGGTGTTTTCCTATTTCAGTCCCATTCCTGTGTCAGTGACGTTCACTTCCTGTTTCCCATCCTAACAGCAGCAGCGACTCCCATCCACAGTCTCTGTGATGTAAAACGGGCAAAAAGGAGAACAGCTGATCAATAATTCATCCAGTCACTGCAAATCAAACGGCCGAGATAAAGCCTGCTCATGTGTAGCCTAGTGTGCAGTAGTGGAAGGAAGTGCACTGTAAAAGTACTCCCATTACTAGCAGAGGAATACTGCACTGTACTTCTTTAAAGGTACTTCACTTGAGTATTTCTATTTTATTCTACTTTATACTTCTACACCACTAAATTTCAGAGGGAAATATTTGACTTTTTGCATTTTTTTGATACATTTAGTTACTTTGCATGATCAGATTAATTATACAATAGAACTAACAGATAAATTATGATGTATTATTATGAAAAAAAGATAATACTTTATTGATCCCTTGGTGAAATTCACAAACTGCCCGGCTGTAGCCAATAGATAGTTGAAAAAAGCCCCACCCTAACCAGCTGAAATATTGTGGTCTACATATTCATACATTAATACTTACTCTGGGGGGAAGCTAGTTAATGCACCAACTTCTGTTTATAAAGGTTAGGACTATACTTTTATGTTCAAGAAATTTGAGGATCTCCCCTTGAACTCTGGAAAAATTGTGACATGTTATGGTAATCAATGAATCTTAAAAAAATAACAGATGAATTGATGAGAAAAAAAATGACAGTTTTAAGGCATTTATTTGTTATTGTGGAAGGATTAAGGTTTTCCATTTACATGTATGAAGATGATATTAATACATAAATATGGTGAACATCAACATGAGTACATATTTTGATTGAAAAATTGAGGGTTTATATAAGATTGCGATTTTAGGCTATACACAGAGACGACTTGTTTCTGGGCCCCGATGAAGACATTAAACATTTCTTTACCATTTTATTCATTATCACCATTCTGCTGAGACTGAGACTGATGTAATACCATCAACCCAAATGAAGAAAGTTATCTATTTATTTATAATGGAAACAGAAGACAAACAAAACCGTTTTTTGAGTTTATAATCTTTCAGCAGTACCAGTATTTAATTTTAATCAAGGAAAAGTTACAGGTGAATTTTTTACATAACCATTCAGTACCACAGATCCACACATAGCCGTTCTTTCTTATATTGTTACTAGCCAACAGTACCACCTACTGACCAGTACGAGTAATTTACAGACTCATTTGGTCTGGGCTGATTTTTACTTCAAGTGGTCATAATGCAGCGTGACAGAAAACTAAACTGAGTTGGAATTTTTCCACTTCTTTTGTGGTCAAGTCTTCTCCAGACTGTGATAGAAACCAGTGTCTCTGCGGTGCTGTTGGACCGGCATGTTCTTCCTGGTGCTGCTGACCTTCTCCAGGTCGATCTCCACCAGCACCATGCCTGGCTTCTCTCCTCCGCAGTCGGCCAGCACCTCACCCCACGGGTCCACTGCCAGGGCGTGGCCATACGATGATCGCTTCTCGTGGTGCTGGCCGACCTGCGCCGCCGCCAGGACAAAACACTGGGTCTCGATTGCCCGTGCACGGAGTAAAACCTGGGAATAAACACATGAAGTTTGTGTTTGCTTGGGTTTATACATTATAATTATCCTTTCGTTGTAAGCTTGAGTAATCCATAAAAATAATGACTCATCCCACCTCCCAGTGAGCAGCTCCTGTTGCTTCAGTGAAGGCTGATGGGTATGTCAGTATCTCGGCCCCATGTCTTTGAAGAGCCAGCGATAACTCAGGGAATCTCAGATCATAGCAGATGCCCAGGCCAACCTGGGGCAGCAAAATAAGAATTGTCAAAACAAAGACCCAGAACAGATCTTAATGTTACACTACAGCTGGGAAGCCCAAAGTGGATCTAAAACAAGCCTGGACATATTCTCCATCAAGGAGTACAAGCCTAGGATGGTTTGACGACTTAAAGCCAAAACTTACAATTTCTGATTTTAAAATGTGTTTCTTTCCATTAAAGTGACAGTAAAATAAATACAGTATGCCTTTCTTTAAATCAAGGCTCTTTAACAGGGGATCCCCAGAGTTACTGCAGGGAGGCCTCCAAAATATTGTCAATCTTTGAGAGTTAAAATTGTTTTTATTTATTTTATTAAATGTCTTAATCCAACATATTGTTTGCTAATTTAAATCCCCACTGATGAAAGGCTTACTGGCCTATACTGTATGTAAGGTAGTGACTAAAGTAGCCATCCAGAGATACAGGTAATCCTAACGGTGGTGATCATAGAAATATACTGTATATATAATATATATATATATATATAGACACTATCTTTAACTGTCTACAGTTGGGCCGCGCTCTACTCTATTCCTATGGGTGACGTCAAGTGACTTCAACGTGCACGCAAAGCATTCCGGGAAGACAGCGCTGTATTTGGAAAAAATGCTGCACGTCAGTCAGAAAGCTGGCCGATGCCCATCTTTATGCAAATGAATCAGTTGAACGCGACTATCCAGTAGAAGTAGACAAAAATCTTTTGTCTGACCTTTCTCGATTTGAAATGAAGACAGATTCAGCAACTGCATGGGCTATTTCTCGCATCAAAAGTTTTCAGGGAACTTTGTAAAATATGTCGTTTTATTCTGTAAACTGATTCTGTCTATAGCTGCAAGTCAGGGGCGTGGAGCATCAACCACGGATATGACGTTGCGACACCATGCTTCAGTTGTGTCGCAAAAATGGATCAGCACTGTAAGGATTCACTGTGCCACATGCATTTGTAACTTAGGAAATCATACTGACAATTATTATTTTAATAGCTTAGTATTCTATGCACTAAAAAGGCTTGAGGCCGCCCTACACGTTATTATAGGCCCAGTTAAATATGCAACTTGTTTGCTTTATATGTAGGGGGTCCCTGCTCGGTCTCTCTTACAGTTAAGGGGTCCTTGGCTTAAAAAATGTGGAAGACCACTGCTTCAAATGGTCAAGAACACTGAAATCCCCTAACTGTTTGCTGGTCTACCTTTGACATATGTATCATTAACAGTTTTCTGTGGCAGTAGGTTTCTCAAACCAATCACCTAATTTGAAAAATGCATGTGCATTTACAGGCCAACTTGTGGTGATAATTATTATGTCATAAAATCACCTTGCCGATGGGAGTTTGGACTGGAGACACAAGGGAGGGTCCTGGGATGGTGAAGGCACTTTCTTTAAGGGATACGCCTTTTTCTGGAAGTTCCACATCAAACAAATGGGACTTCCTGTAGACGGAAATGATGTCCCCTGTGGGTGCAATGGCAATGTTAGCATGTGTGTTAAAAGGAATAAAATGGAAAAATGGACTGTGGATCTTAAAAAGCATGCAAAAAGCCCTTGAATTGATTTGGATCGTTTTTTCGAGTGTGTTTCTGAAAGTGAGAGAATGTAAAGAGAGCTTGTTCAATAAGCAGTACCTTTATCATTAATTATGATGTGACTGTTGTAGATCCGTTTGTCAGACTCCCAATCAGGTCCTCGTTCATGAAATCCTCCAAGAGACAGCCAGACTTCCAACTTTCTGGAAGAAGGAGAGGTTAAAATACCTGTAGAAATCCTAAAAAAGTGTCAGTTATTCACATCTTTCCGACATGAGACGTGAGACAATACAGAAGTAGCTGCATGCTGATGGATTAAGGGTTTTACCAAGCAACCTTGCTTGGCTACCGAATGCATACAGTATTTACACTATGTTACAATAAACATACTGAAACTAGGCTGCTTCATTAGCTCCAAATACTATGGCACACAAACTCTCTTTCTTTAATTTGTTCATTAAGCCAACAGTACATTTGGACGCAAGACAAGCTGGAAGCAAAACCCTGTCGACTCTGTATCTTTTTGTACAAACATGTTTTTGCTTGGACAGAGCCAAAATAGTAATAAAAGTTAATCCTGCTCTTAGCCAGCAGCCTACTGAAACATATCTTCCAGAAGTGTGGGAACGGGTCTACTCCCCACATTGAAAGACTTTTCTTTCACTGTGGGAAGCGGACCCGTTTCCTAGGAATAGGAATTGAAAAAAACCTAGTTTTTCTACCTGGCCAGCTGAGCGTATTGTGAGATTGTGTCTCCTGTCAAGCTCTCAGACAGCGACAGCGTCTCCTCTCGACTGGATCCGATGTAGTCGAAGCCCTCGGGCAGGAAGACCATGCTGGCCCCTCGCTCCTTGGCTTCCTTCACCAGCTGTTTACAGCCAGAGAAGTTGGCCTCTTTGTTCGGGGTGGCTGTCACCTGACACACTGCAACCACGGAGTGAGGTAAAGTTGACATCCTGCATGGAGAAGAGGTTGTTGACTATGTCCGGTGCACAGAAGCTGAATGACTGGCAAAGATATCAGGACAACCCTGGTTGATCATTAACTGCGCTAGTTAATCTGTTGTATATTCATTGTAGAATGTTATACAGCTTTGCACCCATGATGATCTTACTAGGATATGGGGACACCGTTTAAATGCAATATCTGAAATAAAAAAAACTCTATGCACTCTATTAATGCTGAATTCCATCTTAGTCATTTATGTTTTGCAGATATGAACTTTACGGTCACAATCATTTTAATTTTTAAAGATTTAATATTAGTTAATGAAAATAAATAGATAGATAGATATTTATTGATCCCAAAAAAATGGGAAATTACAGTGTTACAGCAGCACAAAAAATATACATACATACAATATACATGAAATAATAATAATAATAATAATAACAAAATATAAGAATAAAATATAAGAATATAAGAACAATTATTTAAATATATACAAAACGGGAAAAACAAAATGTGCAACTGTTTAACTATGCTAAAAATGTAAATGAACCAATCGTGCCGGTTGAGAATGAGAATAGTGATACAAACATGATATCACGATCATTACCTTCAATAGCATGACTCATGCTGCAATCGCAATATCAGTCAAAATAATCGCAATTAGATAGTTTCCCCATGTCGCGCATACACATACCTGTTTAGTGGCTTGATCTGTTTCCTGCCAGCTCGGAGAGAGGCCAAGTACTTCGCAGATGTTCCCAAAATGCACCTGGCTGTGAACATTGGTCCAAGGAGTGACTCAAGACAGCGTTTCACATTCCCTGTTTAACCATAGCCCGTTAATATCATAGACCGGTACAGTCCATGGTTAATATATATACAGTCTGAGAGTATAACACAAGTTGGCTATTACCGTAAAGCAGTGTGGTGCAGCAGGAAGGATCATAGACAGTTAAAAGGCTCAGCGACTTCTTTCTTCTTCTCTGTTGTTTATCAGAGACTAGAAACCAGCATTAAGGCACACCACCTCCACCTGCTGGAGAGTGTTTGCGTTTGTCTGACGGTGAGCAGTGTTTGGATACAAATATATATGTATAGGCGACATATCCCGCACTTGGACTGTTATGTATTCCATTTTCCTGGACACCAGAGAGGAGTTAATTCATCCCAGTCCGTGGTCATCTTGGGGGCTGTAGTTTGTGGCGCTACTGACTATTGTATTGCATATTGAAAGGTGGATCGATAATGTGGTTTCTAGGTGTGAGGAAGTGGTGGAAATAACTAAGTGCATTTATAAATATTGTGTTTTACTCCACAGCATTGATTTGACCATTTGAGTTATTTTGCAGAATTAGATTCACAATACAAAATATAAATCAACAGATACATTATTTGACATTCCTTTTGACCGCAAAGGGGATAATCTACATTTTTTTTGATTTCTTTTGGACTTTGAGGAACAAGGCCATTTTTGATCAGCTGTCATGAAATGTAGAACCTGTGAAATTAGGTCTTTTGTTTCTTAGAAAATCTTTCAGAGTAAATAAGTAGACTGAATTTCGCAGTCACATTTGTGTTTGGACAAGTATAAAAAATTTTTAGAAAATGGACCTTGTATACATTGCCGTTGATCAAATGGCTAGATTTAGGATTTGCATTTGATTCAAAAGGTCTTCAACTGTCTATGGTCTTGGACTCGATAAAGGTAGTCTTGACTTTAGCCCTGCATTATGTGATATTATGTTATTACATGTTAAATTAAGTTAGGACTATAAATCACGGGGGATTCACAAGCTACCTAGCAGTAAAGTAATTAAAATCAGCTCCACTTTTACCAGCTGCAGCTTGCAACATTAAATTGACATTAGACTGCTGGATTTTCACACAGGCACTCACGTGAACATGCGCTAAACATTCTGCCCGGGGTCCTTCCAAGCACACCCTTCCAAGATGGCGGCCAACAGTAGCAGCACGGCTGGGAAATCCAGCACCAGCGCCGGTGGAAAACAGTCCGGCCCGTCAGCCGAACAGGTACCCTCTCCTCCACCTCTCCTCCACCTCTCTTCCACCTCAGGCTGCTCCAGTCCGTACACTCGCTGCCGTTGTTGCTCAGTCGTGTCCGGCGACGCTAGAGCCGCTAATATGACTCTCAGTTAGCCGAGGCTAACGTTAGCTCCCCCATCGCCATCGTTCTGTTTTCTCACCACTTTTGATAAAGAGTGTGTGCTGCTAACACACACTTAAATAGGACCTAGGTGTATTTAACTTAGTGTAACTACCCCTCTATGGGACGGTGTGCTTCGGTGAATAAGTTTCGCCCAGTAAAAGTGTCAGAAGCAATTTTTTTTATCAACAAAGACCTCCCACACCCTGTTTGATTACTAACGTAAGGTACACGAAGTATTCTAGAAACATCGCTATATAATACTATAAGTATAATAAAAGTCCTGCATTCACAATGCAGCTTTTGGAAACTATTAACGTTATCAGCAAAACACAATGACAGCAGGGCTGCAAATATTACTTTACATGTTTAATTTCTGCCGATTTTTAATTAATAAATTAATATTGGTGTGTATGGGTCTGTAAAATTAAAAAAATGAATTCATTATTAGTCTCTTGAACTTCAGAAAACGCGTCACAATTTCCCGAACCAACAGTCCAACACAGAGATATTTTCATCGAGTACTTCAAGAAGACCAGAGTCTAAAACCAGCCAATGTTTGGCATTTTTCAGACAGCTTGTTTTGTCAGCAAACCAAACATAATGCTTTACAATGACATAGAGACAAGTAGTAAATCCTAACATTTTAAACTGGTGAATATTTAGTTTTGTTTTTAGTTTTTTTGCTGTAATACTGTAACGGTTTAGTCTTAGTTCTCAACTATAGTCCGATCAACAGCCATAAATCCAAAGTACTTGATTTGTAAAGATGCACAGTGAAGAGCAGAAAGCACCTCGGTTTTTGTGAAGATGTAACAATTGCATGTATTTAAAATAATTAGTTTTAGGGATGAAAACAACTGGAATATTTCATCACTACAGTACTGAATAAAATTAAAATGATTATATGTGACACAAGTGTGTGTGTGTGTGTGTGTGTGTGTGTGTGTGTGTGTGTGTGTGTGTGTGTGTGTGTCATGTTGCTGACGGTGTATTTTTTTTTTTGTTGTGACAGGTGGTGGCGACATTTCAGAGGATGCGCCAGGAACAGCGCAGTATGGCTTCTAAACTGGCAGAGTTGGAGATGGAGATCAACGAGCACAGGTTGGAAGCAGATGTTCCCACCTACAGCTTTTGATTCACTGTCTACTCATTTTATTTTAAATCAAGAAAGACATTTCCTATAACCATCTCCGGCTGACAGAGCCACCATAGATCTGATGTTGCGGAGTCTGCATTGCCGTTGATATTTTGTGAACTCCAAGCAATGTCGTAAAAACATGTCCTCAAGGCCCTGACACACCAACGAGACCGCCGGCCGAAGTTGGGCTGACTTTTGCGGTGTGTTCCGCACCGTCCCCACACGTCGGCTTTTGTCTGCCTTTTTTTGGCTGATTCAACATGTTGAATCGGCATGTTGAGATCAACATGTTGAATCGGCATGTTGAGATCAACATGTTGAATCGGCATAGCCGAGCCATCTGATTGGCTGTTCAGCTTTGAAAATGGTAGTGAGGAAAGCAAACACATGACTGTGAGAGCCCATGCAGAAGGCTCTTCTCAGTTTTCATCTGATCAATCCAATACACATCAGTTGGAATATTTTTGCACATTCTGTCCTTAAGATGGAAAACGTGTGTACAACGAGATACATAACTACTTGTGTGGTTGTATTTATTTCAACAATAACATGTCTTTTAAAAGATCTACACATTACAAAATGAACTAATGTTAATAAACTAATGTTCTACCGTGAAATTTAATGTAAAAACCATGTTGGACCTCTCTCTGAACCGTGGCTGGTGCTAGATGAACTACGCTAACTAGCCAGCCTCTAACTCAGTCAAATGTAACCGCTGAATGTTTCAGTCCGCTGGAACCTAGGCTAACGCTGTTTGCTTGTGGGTATCATAGCCACATTTGTATCCGCTTTCCCTTTTTGAGTGACAAATAGATTACCGCTGCCTAATGACATGGAGAGTTATTTCAGTTACCAGACTAGAAAACTAACTGCTGAGTATATCTTTTTGGTGTCATTTTTCACTGTTTTTTTTTTTTTATCCATCCAGCTTAGTAATTGACACCCTGAGGGAAGTGGATCCTTCGAGGAAATGCTTTCGTCTAGTAGGAGGAGTGTTGGTAGAGAGGACGGTAAAAGAAGTTCTACCAGCCTTGGAAACCAACAAAGAACAGGTGATGGAGAAGAAAAGGAAATCAAGTGGACTAGTACATTATCTTTCAAATTAGTACTGGATTGTTTAAATATCAATTTCTGATTAAAGTAGATACTTGAAAGGTCAATACTCTCCTTTTAACAACTGCATATATGTAGCCAGTTAATACCAAATAAGAAGGAAACTTAAGGAACAAATCTAACTTTTCATTTAGAAGTAAAGTTCTTCTTGTTTTCTTCCCAACAGATCTCCAAAATAATCGAGTCCATCAACACGCAGATGCAGACTAAAGGACGGGAGCTCACAGAGTACAGGGAACGCTACAACATCCGCTTGGTGGGAGAGGGCGAAGGAGAGGCACAAGGCCAGTCGGCGGCATCTTCTAGGGACAGTGAAGGAGGCGGTTCTAAAAGCGGAGCTGGCGTTTTAGTTTCGTAGTTTGTAATCATAGAGGGCAAACTTAGGGCCTTATGATTTCTACAGTACTGAAAATAGAGTTGGAGTCACAAAATATAGGTTTCACATTTGAACTTTTCACAGGATGAATTTGGTTTTGGAAATTGAGGAAATAGTTCTGCTGAACATATTGGTCTTGGTATTGAACTATACATACTGTTCTGCTGACATATGTGAATGCTAGTTTATGTGTAAAACGTTTGTCTTACATCTGCCTTTCAGTGAAGCTGACTTTTTTTATGTGGCATAAATTAAACATTTCAATTCTGAGCACTTGTTTTTTAGTCTTACTCTCATTTACACATGAGCAAGTGAATATTTTACTGCCTCAGATTACAGAAACTATCAAATATAATTGGCAAGGTGCTGGTTTAAAATTTTCAAGTAACAAAAATAGATTTCAAATACCTAGAACACAAGACTTAGGAGTGCACTGTTTAAAAAAAAAAAAAAATTT
>NC_045751.1:12707709-12711688 GCF_008692095.1 Etheostoma spectabile | reverse complement strand
TTACAGTGCATTTTTAAGTAAACGCTTTTGCTTTTGGAAACTTTTGGATTTTGGACTAACAACTTAGAAATTAGAAAGCTGATTTCATAGGGCCCTAAAATAGGTTGAACTTTGCATAAGTCACCCTTGTCAAGGCAGTAGAGGTCCTGGAAGACATTTTGATAACATGTCATGAGCATGAACAAGATATTATACAGTTAACATGTCACTATAGATCAAAATGAATGTGTCAGCTTTATTTACGCTTTTTCTATGAAACATGTTATCACAACTCATAATTGTCTCCATACGCCATGCCCAGAACGGCTGCTGATTTGTATTCATCATTTGAGGTCAGTTATTCTTCAGTTATTAAAGCTCACTTTATGATGTGACCAGTGAGTGACAAGAAGTCAGTGCTACCATAACCTTAATAAAGCCCTGGCATTGAAAACAAAAGTTGTCATATTCTTTCTGATTTGTAGCACATGTTTGAGCTTGGTTAAATTAATTTGTTAACTCAGTCTAAACTGAGGAAACAGTCTAGGACCTGATGTTCGCCGTCGGCACTTTTTTGTGTAGTCGTAAAGACAAAAATGTTTTTGGTTATGGTCATGGATTAAAGAATGTCACAATTGTGTTTTGTATAGTGTCTTAAATCCTTGTTACTGTATTCCACAACGCCCTTTCTGACACCACCGCTGCATGTTTTTTTTTCAGGAAGTTAGACCTATTCAAGCTGTATCCCATGCATGTCTGTGGTAGATTTCATGTTAAGAGTGCAAAAATGTAATTAGACCTGTGGATTGCGAATAATGCAGTCAAATTAAATTGGGGTTGACTGATTTCCATATGTCTTTGTCCTAGATTTCTCTGTCTGCACTGGTGGATGAAAATTAAGCTCTAATAGATATTTTATACAGCCACAGCCTTTGCTTACATTGTTTATATTAGGCATAATTTATTCATACATTCATAGTTTTAAGGAGGATTAAGCAATAGGATTTTTTCTTTAACAACTCGCTTCTATTTTTGGCCTAGGTTCTGGAATACCAGATTTTTTAAAATTCAAAGATAGAAACTGCACAAATAACCCAATGTGTTTTTTTAATTCTAGGGGAGCACTTCCCCTCTATTTACAAGCGTAGTAAGTATACCTTGAGCAAGGCACTTCGCCACTAATTCTACCACATAGGCTATTACTTGTTTGTGCAAGACATACCCTGTTTACATGTGTAGGACTGTAAGATAGCATTGAATTGCAATGATACCTTTTTGTTGGTTTCTGGAAAACTATAGTTTTAGGGATGCCCTTCTTCATTTATTTTAGTTGATGACTAGAAAAACTATGCTGACACTGTACGTCATATTTATCTATGTAGCGAAAAGACTGACGGTCATTTTGCAAAATATAACTATAATGGTAAAACACTAGACATATATACACTTTAAAAAATAAATACATTCCGACGAGGATGGGATTCGAACCCACGCGTGCAGAGCACAATGGATTAGCAGTCCATCGCCTTAACCACTCGGCCACCTCGTCTTATGGATTACGTGTTATCGTTAAGATCGTATTTAAAAAATAATCATGGTAAGCCATATTGGTAGATGATCATTTTTGTGTACCTTTAACACCCTCGCTCTCACGTAAACGAATTTATGACAATAGCCCTTTATTCTCACGACGGACCGTTAGCACAAGTTCAACTAGGAGTGTTACAGGACCAAATTCGGTGGCGCCTTTTCTCACGACATTACGGTTACGTATATGTACATGCGCCGCTGTCGCAGTAGAGCAGAATGGTAACGTTCTTTTTTGATGGAGATCACGGAAACTACATTATATTCGTAATTTTATTCGGGCTGTCGATGGCCATATGAAAACCGGGTCAGTTATGCCACTAATCAGCAAAATATGCAAGTATTCGTTGCACGTCCAGCCAAATGTGCTCGGCTGCAGTGTTAGCATTGTGATAGCAATGTAGGCAATGTTAGCTGGGACGCTTGGACAAAAATAGCCAGCACTCAAGGAAACAGCAGCCTGCTCCAGTGTTTGGACCTGCGTTGTGTACACTAGTTGGCCAGTTTAAGTTTTTCTGGAATGCATCTCTCCAAGAAATGTTCTGTCTTCAAAGTGGTGCTGAGTGCTCTGATGATAGTGGCGCTCTTGCAGCTAATATACCTGTCTTTCTTATCCAAGTTTCACGGTAAGCAGCAGCGGTACCGATACTCTGAGCTCTTTGGAGGCTCTGGGGTCAAGAAAAATGGGCACCCCGAGAAAAACTCGCGGAAGGAGCGTCTGAGGTACTCGCTGTCTACTGGTGGAATCTTTGACAACAGTGGTCAGTACCGAGTGTACAAGAACTTGATCAAAAGTGATTTCACCACAAATCAGAAACCTGGATCTGACCCCAGCTCCAATGTCCTGGCTTTAGCCACACACACAACCATCAACAACCTGCATCACCTGGAATCTCTTCTGGCAAGGTGGCAAAACCCTCTCTCTGTGGCCATATTCGCACATGGACAAGATGTCAAGTTTGCCACAGCTCTGGTCTATGCGCTCAGCTTCTTCTGCCCTCAGATTCAATCTCTGGTGGACTTCCACTTGGTCTGCCTCTCTGGGGAGATGGCCAGTTTCCCTGAGCAGGACCGTGAGCATTTTGCAGGGCTTGAAGACTGTGCCTCGGTGTTCTCCAGACTGGAGACCCACGGGGATACATACAAGAACTATGCCATCAGTGGAAATGTCTCCTACCCCAACAACCTTCTTCGTAATGTTGCCCGGGGTGGAACAGAGTCCTCCTACATCTTGGTCATTGACATAGACATGATGCCGAGCGCTGACCTGCACCAGCAGTTCTTGGCCCTGATCATGAGGCGTGAGTCAGTTAGTGATGAGGTATTTGTGTTGCCTGCCTTTGAGATCCGCCACGCTCGGAAGATGCCTGCCAACAAGGCAGAGTTGGTCCAGCTCTACCAGGTCGGTGAGGTCCGGCCTTTTTATGAAGAGCTGTGCCCTCGCTGTCAAGCCCCCACTAACTACTCACAGTGGGTTAACAGCCACGTTAGAGGGACAGGCACCCTAGAGGTTGCCTACACGCTCACCTGGGTGGACCCCTGGGAGCCTTTCTACATCGGGCCCCACACTGTGCCCCTCTATGATGAGAGCTTCAAGCAATATGGCTTCAATCGTATCAGCCAGGTTTGTACAATTTCAACATTGGTGTGTAAAAGTTGACTTTTGACTTCTTGAATCCTAGTTTGATTACAAAAAACAACTCCAGGGTCACGTACCAGCTAAGGAAGACAAATGAATGAAAAGGCAGATAAGATAGGATAATTAAGATAATTTGTTTATTAGTCCCCAATGGGGAAATTACTGCACTACACTCTGTGTACACACTTTTTGTTAGTACTCACACACAGGCCTGAAATACACACACATGCTCAGGACCTATACATGCACTATACATGGAGAGATGTCAGAGTGAGTGGGCTGCCAGCTGTACCAGCGCCCTGAGCGGTCGGGGGGGGTACGGTGCCTTGCTCAAGGGCACCTAGCAGTGCCCAGGAGGTGAACTGGCATCTCTCAGTTCCACTCAATCACTGAGCTTTATTACCATCAAATCCCACGAAAAGACCAAAACCAACAAAGCACTGGAACGTCTTGTAATAGTTTCTGACGATAAGGAAAGCTGACAATAAGAAAAATATAGAATTTCACCAGCCTTGTTTATTCAATCTCTTTCAACCACTGTTCATTTGAGTACATTTTCATTCTGGGAAGAACATTGTGGCGCTCGAAAGACATGGAGATTTACCAAAGCAGTAAAAGTCTAATTAAAGACACTTTTGACTTGCATTATGGGAATTGTATGATCCAGTGTTTTTGAAGTTTGACCCACTCTCAGGAAAGTCAGGATATCCCGGCCTCTGCTGCCTCAGTTTTAAACTTTTTACAGGTACAACCCCCCCCCCCCCAACTTTATGA
>NC_045751.1:12704308-12707699 GCF_008692095.1 Etheostoma spectabile | reverse complement strand
CTGAATCAGTGGAATGCTGATTTATTCCTATGGCAACATTACTACACCCTGGTCCATCTCACCTCCCTTTACCCCATCTTAACTCATCTCATGATGAATGCTGTCCAAACTATACCTTTACCTTATTCTCCCTGACCTTGCGTTACCAATGTTCCATGCCATATTTCCCCTCTTTCTCCTTGTTTTCCCCATTGTCCTTGCATCACATTTTTTTTTTCACCTTTCTGCGCTCTGCAGAATCTGTCTCGTCTCATCACTTCCGCCGTCTCATCTTGTCTTCATGTCTCCCTCCAGGCCTGCGAGCTTCATGTGGCCGGATACAAGTTCTCGGTGCTGAGCTCAGCCTTCGTGGTACACCGGGGCTTTAAGATCCAGGGGGAGTTCCACGCCAGGAAGGACGAGGAGAATAAACGCAACCGGGTTCTGTTTCGCAGCTTCAAAGAGGGCCTGAAAACCAAATACCCATCCTCCAATCGACGGTGCTGAAACCAGATGAGGACTAATAGGTCCTGCGTCTATCAGTCTCTAATCAGTCTTCTGTGTAAAGGATGGATGTAAATTGTTCATTTTAACCAGATTTAGCTTCCAGTCAGGCTCTCCTAAAATGTCCTAGTTATTTTCTTAGATTTTTTTGTGATGACAGCACAGTATGGGTTGAATCTAATTCAACTATTGGGTTTATTTCAAGTCCCTCTAAAAATGAACAGCAGGGAAATGTACTTTGGGGATTTCTGAGAGCCTCCTGCTAGTTGGTACTGAAAGTAAGAAATGATCATTCAAGACTGACAAAACTGCTGAGCGATTTTTTGAATCAAATGCAAATCCTAAATCTAGCCATTTGATCAACGGTAATGTATACAAGGCACAAAAATAGACACAAATGTGACCCCGAGATTCAGTCTACTTATTTACCCCGAAAGATTTTCTGAGAAACAAAAGACCTAATTTCACTTTATGTACTGAAACGGTTCACAGGTTCTACATTTCATGACAGCTGGTCAAAACTGGCCTTGTTCCTCAAAGTCCAACTGAAATCACATTAGTTATTAGTTTACATTTGTTGTCAAAAGCAATGTCAATGTATAGTTGATAGTTTTTATTATATAAAATGAAGAAAAAAAGGGTATTTCTATCCCAAAGATAGAACTGTGACGTTGCAAATATGGTTTAAAATGAAACAAAATTGCTGGCTCTATGATTAGGAATCAATGATGTTGTCTGACCACCAGGTGGCAACAGGCACTTGAGTTTTAAGGTGTGTGTGTGTGTGTGTGTGTGACCATGTGGGTGTGTGTGTGTGTGTGTGTGTGGGTGTGTGTGTGTGTGTGTGTTGTGTGTGTGTGTGTGTGTGGGTTGTTTTTTTTTTTTGTTTTGTTTTTTTTTGTTTTAGGGTTGGGGGTTGGGGGGGGTTGTGTGTGTGTGTGTGTGTGTGTGTGTGTGTGTGTGTGTGTGTGTGTGTGTGTGCGCGCCAGCCTGAAGTGAGTGTTTGAAAACACTAGAGCAGAACACAGGGATTACACAACACAAGTCTTGTTTGGTGCTCAGAGGGATGTGAATTTACTCCGCGCCACATTTCAGACATTCTAATTACCCTGGGAGTCCTTGTTCTTGCCGCAAACTCTGAAAAGAGATTCCTAACAAGTCATGAGGACAACAAAGCACTGGAAAACTTTACATAGAAAAATGTACAACACTATGATTTTGCCAGTACTGTGGAAAATGACTGTATTATAACACGATTGATCTGACAATGTTAGTCGGTTAGATAGACTACATGATGGTCCAGTGGGCTACAGGAAGAAATGTAGCATGGAAACAAAATACTGCACAGTGTAACTGTAAACCACGAACAAAAGCAGTCTGTGTTGTCAAAAGGATTTCTGTGGAATTGTCCATCTCAACACCACTAGAAAACGATTGATCTTAAACTCGTGTATTATTCTGTAACCTACTGGTACATTCAGCACATACAGTATTAAACCTTGGCTACCACTCTTGTCATATAAACAGCATATGTACTGCAAATTATGCATATACAAAAAATGTTTGGTTAGTTTTAAGTGTTATGTAATTGTGGATTTTAAGGAGATTTCAACATGTTGTCCCTCCTTACTTGTAGTGTTTGTGATCTATTTATTGTGAAATGTTTTCTTTCAACTGGAATTGGTTGAACCTTTTTTTGACTCCGAGCAGGAAAACTGTAGCACAAAATTGTTTTGCAAACATTTTGATTTTAGAACCACTGTAACATTTTGATTTTAGAACCACTGTAACATTTGTACTTGGTATTTTGGAAGTGAGATCAATTTCAACAAATTATCTTGTGATGATGTGATGCTTTACTTTTTTTGTATTTATTTTTTCTTTTGTGTTAAAATATGCCTGATTTGTAGTGTTGAATTTCTATTAAACCTACTGGATGACTGTTATGTGACCCTTAATTGTCAGTCAATGTGCTTTTAATTATCATACAACATACAGTCAGTCGTTACAACTACCAAGCAACATCCCCAGTCCTCAGGATCTCTTTGAGCACGTTGTGGGTAGATGTAGTCAGTAGGTATTCAGGATGAGTCAGAGTTGTGTTTCAAAAGGGGGATTTTTAATTTGTTCCCAATTAAGATCATTAGGCTACATACATTATTCCCTAAAATAAAAATAAAATACTTTCTAAAAAATAAAATAAATGGACATGAAAGTCAAAATGCAGTATAACAAAATAAATACCAAAAATAAATACCGTTATAATAAGTTGACTTTATTTTGCTAGTCACACAAGCTCTCTACAGACTTACATCCTACATCATCAAGCCCCCTAACCACCTGAAACCTCCCTTCTAAATAGAACTGAAGCACTCCTGGAATTGGACCAAACCATTACCACATACACTACAGGGGTGGCTGAGGCGACTAGTAACTTTGCAGCTATAAATAACCAAAATGTATTAATTATAGAGAACTAGACATGCATAGTAATGTAGATATAATTAACCACGTTTAAACAAGCCAAAAGCTATCTTGAGGGTTACAATTTTCTTAAATCAAATATGGGTCACTTCCTGTCACCCCGGAAGTCCTACCATCTTATAAACCCGATGTGCACGACAAACTTCCTTTTAAAACAGAACGAGAAGAAGCCGGTAAGACAAGGCTGATATGACGATAGTTACGTATTGTAACTCCAGATTCTACGAGTATAGGCTTTGCCCTCTAAGGGATCCGCTACTGGGATTATCCTTTTGCGCATGCGCAGTCGTGAAGAGGCGAGGGATCAGAGGGACTGGAGGAAAAGCATATAGGAGGGTTTTGGGCCAGGGCTGGTGGGAGAAGGCGTCTATGCCAAGGGGGGTATTATCCTGCGTGCTCAAGGAAAACCACAGTGTGCACTGTG
>NC_045751.1:12701899-12704298 GCF_008692095.1 Etheostoma spectabile | reverse complement strand
TGAAGCGAACAGATCCACCTCTGCTTCCCTGAACCTGCTCCATAGCACTTGAACAAAAGTGGGATTCGATCTCCACCTCGACATCAGTCATCAACTTAGTCTAATAAAGAGAAGTCATAGTCTAAGTCTAGGTCGGCCTCCGGGTTCAAAATCCCAGGGATGTACACTGCTTTGAGGGACAGCAGGCGTCTGGCTATTTTTTTAACCGCTGGGCAAAGCGTATGCCGCCTGGGGGCCGCCATGATGTTGTCTGTCCGCACGACGACATGTCTCCACATCACCACAGGGGTGAAGTGTTTCAACACTTTTAACACCGTAGACAGCTCCAGGCAGTTTATGTGGGGGAGAGGGGGAGGAGGCCAGTCCCCTCCCACCACCTGTGACTCGCACATTCCCCCCCAGCTAGTGTACACCGTCACATTTGATGTCGCTCTGCCCAGGGGAACCCTAGAAGACAGGGTCCAGGGATTCCCCCAATACGCCAGGTCTGACAGGAGGGAATGAGGGATGGACAGGGATTGAGTCGTTGGCAATGAAACCACCTTTGGACTTTCCTCATGTGGAGAAGACCCAGGGGAACCACCGTGTGTCCCGCAGACATCATGCCCAGGAGCCGCATCACTGACAGAGCAGACACTGTCACATGTGGCCTGAAGCGGGACAGAGAGGTCAGGGTGTCCTGTCTTGGTGCTGACAGCCTGGCTCTCATGTTGATCAAGTTTATGTCCACGCCCAGATAAAATATCGATTGCGGGGGGGGGGGGACCAGAGCGCTGTTTTGTCAATTTATGGCAAAACCCAGCGTTTGCAGGTGCTGCAGAACCTCCATAGTCTGCAGCGCTGCCTGCTCACAGAGGGGGCCAGAATGAGCAGATCGTCCAAATAAAAAGGGACTCTGATGCCCCACTGCCGTAGCGGCTGAAGCGCCGTTTTCATGCACTTGGAAAAAGTGCGGGGGGGTAGTGAGTTCCCGAACGGCAGCTGGTTGAACTGAAAACTGGCCCCTTGGAAGGAGAAACGCAGGAATTTCCTGTGCCTGGGAATAATTTGGATGTGAAAGTAAGCGTCTTTCAGATCTACAGACGTAAACCATTTGTAGTGGCGCACACATTCCAACACATGCCTGATGGTGAGCATGTGGAAAGGGCGCTCCATGATGTATCGATTGAATTGTGACAGGTCGAGGATGGGGAGCAGCCCTCCTGACTTCTTCGTTGTGAGAAAGTAGCGAGAGTAAAATCCCTCATTCTCCTCCCCTGGAGGGACGCGGGAAATAGCTCCGCTTGTCAGCAGCCCTTCTAGCTCTGACGTCATAGCATCTGACTCTGCTAGAGATGATACAGTTGTTTGCAACACACCCGCTAAACGAGGCTGGGGGGGGCAAACTGGAATGTGTAACCCTGTGTTATCAGCTTTGACATCCATGAGTCCATGTGTGTCGAGCCAATCCATGCTGCGCTGCACTCTGATAGTGGGTGTACACATGTCTGAGCGTTGTTCACTGACATGGCGAGCAGGGAGCGCAGAGGCCATCCTGCCGGTGGGCGACACGAGTGATCGTGTTCCCCAGCATAATGGATGCCAGGCTCCGCTCCAGGGAAGGTCCAAAGGAAAACCTGCGTCCGTCTCGCCTTGAACCCGAGTAAATGGGGCGTAGTGAGAGACGGGTGTCTTCAGTTTCCCAGGCGGTGCCACTGGCCGTTTGGGACACGGAGAGAGCTCCAGTGGGAGGGCGTTGATTGCCGTCTCAAGACCCAATCCTCCCAGAGAAAACCGGTCTGAGAGAACCGAGCCAGCGGACTCGTAATCGTCAAACGCTAGCCTGGCAAACCAGATAAGCTTCCGCCCGTCTGTTTAGCTCTTCAGATGACAAGTCGGCGCAAAACTGGCAGGAGGCTTTGGCTGGTGAGAGCCTGGCCGGCGTGAACAGCGCAGCGGCAGGTCTTGCATTGGGGGGTGAAGGTCCGGCGGCAGGATGTAGCCGTTCCGGCAGGAGGGGCAGAAGCGAGCACCGGTGGAAATTCTTGATCTTATCTTCATACTGCTTAATTGAAGAAAAAGTGGGAGACAAAAAGCGGATCCCCTGGGTGTGTATATACAGTAACTGCGTACATAGTTGAGGCCCGTGCTGGACGCAAGGGCGGGAAAGAAAATCTTCACGACTGTGCATGTGCAAAGGGATAACCCCAGTAGCGTAGCCCTTAGAGGGCGAAGCCTATATGAAATAGAACTAATGTTTAACCTGTGTTACACTTTGAAATTAATTAAACACGTAGTTAACAGAGATCTGAGTGTCGTGTGGTTATTGTAAACAGGTAATGTTTGTGAAGTATGGTATTGTTTTAAACAGACTGACGGATTGACGAATTAGCATTAGCATGTAAATCACCGTAGTTTTA
>NC_045751.1:12699029-12701889 GCF_008692095.1 Etheostoma spectabile | reverse complement strand
TTAAAATGTGCGCACAAGAAAGCTACGGGATTTCTGTGGGGAAATGGAGAACGGCTAGGTTAACTGATGATTTTAAACATCGTGAAAAATTAACAAAACATACGAACACGTTAAACATGTACGGGCATATAATTTATACCTATAGTCTCAGTCTTTGGATGGTATAGGTAGCGCATCGCTAACGTGACGGCCAACATGAGCCCCGTCACAGAGCACTTTAGAAATCCAATCAAATAATTTCACCAGAGGCATTTGTAATGACAGGTAATGTCAACAGTGCTTCTTAAATATGAGGCCAAGAGGCAAGGGCAGGGCAGGCCAGGAACTACAGTGCTAAATGTCGAGAAACATGTTCCTAACAGAATACATCAGACTTGACTCATTTTATCTTAAGTTATGTCTGAAGTGATGAATACATTTGTAGTTTTGTCTTGGGGTGGGTCATTCGGAGTAAAACTACAAGATATCAGTAGGCGTATCATTTACCAAGTGCTTGAAACAGTTGACATGAGCTGGTGGTGTAACATAGCTTAAGATGGGGTTTAAAGTCATCCCTGCACCAATAGCATGTGATTGGTGATTACATGGTGAGTCAGGATTGCATCCAATTAAAAGCTCCTATTAAGTAATTAAGATCTGTATTAAAGTGGACTTTAAGGAGTTCTCAGTAAGGTTCCTGTTTGATATGAATTACTTCTGTAATGGGGTCCAAAGAGCTACACCACAGCTAATATTTCTGAAAAAGATGTATTATTTCTGTACGCCAAAAGTTTTAAAAAGTATCTGTGTTTGTGTAACTTTAAAGTTGCCCAAGTGCTGACTGGTTCAGCCATCTGTCAGTAGAGCACGTGTGACATTTGGCACTTGAAAACTGTCCAAGGCACTTTGGCATTTTGTGGCTAAGCCTGCATTATCGGGTTAAATTTTGAGCCAGGCATGCGAGAGCTCATTGCACGCAACTCCATGCTTTGGCTTTAGACAAACTTTAGTTGGACGCACCTAATCACCATCCACCTGATCAACTTGTGTGTTGTTTGTAAGTATCCATCACTTTTGCTTTCTGGTCTATTAATCACGCCTTCAACTCCAAAAATGTGCTTTAACATACAAGCATGTACTGGCCAATTTTTTTGAAATACTCTTTCAGGAAGATTATTCTCACATCTAAAAAAATTGTCCTTTTTTCCACTCTCCTTAGAGCTACATGAAGACTTTTTCTTAGGTTTGGTCTTACAAGGTTTACTGTATGTAAAAATACTCAAATCCAAAAATGCTTCTTAAAGTAGTTATTTTCCTGCAACATACAACTCCTTGAATGAGCTGCTGGTTTTCATACAAAAAAAAATACTACTTATGTTTTGTCTACCCATGGTGTTCTTCTTCCCATTTCCCCCTGTCCTGGGTGTTAACAATGTGGCAGAAGGTGCAGAAAGGTTGGGGGGGGGGGCTCGCATGGATCAGGAGAGGCAGGTTTGGTGAGGTAAAGTGAGGTTATAGCAACAGCCTTGGGGGAATGGAGGCTTATCTGGGTCAGAGAGCTTTACGACATAAGCAATTAGGGCTGCCCTCTCTTGTGTACGCTAGCAGGAGGGAGGACTCCCACCATCTAGATTAGCCGCCCTGCTAAGGCCAGGAGAGCTCCACGGCTTCTGGACGGTGGAGGGAACCAGCTGGAGGGCGAGATGAGTAGGCGGTGGGGGGTTCCTCGAGTGGGAGGGAAGAAAGGATGAGGGAAACAAGAGCAAGGGGTCAACATGCAGGCGTTGTAGACATACAGGCCCTTCTGGGTCAGTAGCTGGGGTAAGAACTGAAAGACTCAATGACCCATACTGATGAAAGGAATTTGCAAAATAAAAATGTGGTTACAAATTGGTTGTTTGCCCACTGTAGCATGTTTAAAAACAGTTTGAATAGAAAAGGACTATAGAGGATGCTTAACATCAGTGATTTGCCTAACATTAGTGATTTCTTCTAATGAGCCACTTGACTAGAAGGATTTGCAAATGATTAGACTAAATGGTTAAAGAGATCTTTACAATGAATCCATTAAAGATTTGTTAACTGAAGTGTCTCAAAAGGGGATTTAGAATATATTATATCAGAATACTAGGTTGCAATTACCCAATTGTGTATTTTTGCCACACAATAGCTTTCAGTAGCACTATAACAAATGTTTCTCACCCAAAAACATAAATATTAGTGGGTGGGCATAAAAATGTAACTGCTCCCTAAACTTTGAGGTAAAACACATCTGTCCATGCAGCTTAAAACAAATGTGAATTTTGTTATAGATACGATTTGACTGAGGTCTGGTGTAAGGTCATGGTTACAAGGTTATGGAAAACTTACATTACATTTTCATGATCAGTTAATGTTTTTAATTAATCAATAAATTGTTCTATTGAATGTCAGAAAACAGGAAAATACAACATTCCCAATTTCCTAGATTTCAATATATCTCCTATTTGATTATATTGTTCAACCAACCATCCAAAATCAAACCATATTACAGAGATAAGCAACAAATATTCACATTTGAGAAGAATGATTGATTAAATTAAAATACCTATCACCGACTAATAGTTTCAGCATTAGAAAACTGTGATGTGAAGTCCCAGTTAACAGTTGCAAGTAACGAGTATTTTCACCATTATAATATAATTATAATTTAAACTTTATTAATCCCGCAAGGGAAATTACATTGTTTTTTACTCTGTTGTCATATTGTAGTACTTATATTATGTCAACCTATACATGCACTTATTGAGAGATGTCAGAGTGAGGGGGTTGCCCATGGAAAGGCGCCCCGAGCTGTTGGGGGGTTCGGTGTGCCCAGGAGGTGAACTGGCACCTCTCCAGC
>NC_045751.1:12693771-12699019 GCF_008692095.1 Etheostoma spectabile | reverse complement strand
GTCCACCACCATACTTTGGTCCATATGGTGACTTGAACCAGCGACCCTGCAGTTCCCAACCCACCTCCCTACAGACTGCCACCATTGATCAATCAGTTTATAAAAAATGCCTTTCAAAATTTTCAAGCGCCTGGTTTCACATCCTCAAATGTCTTGTTTTATCCAACAAATAGACATAAAAAAGATTTTAAACTTCTATCTATCTATAATCTATAATGTTCTACAATGCCCCCACTTAGTAACACCTTGAATTTTTCCTTTATCTTCCCTCATACATGTGAAGTGTGTGATGGTAATTACATGCAGGTGAACATGGTCACAGGCTACAACAGATTGTGAGCACACGCTGAGCACGTCTCTCTCTGAGAGGCAGCCATCCGTTTCACTTAAACAAGTGAAGGCTTAACTACCATCAATGCCAGCTTTGGGAGAAGTTTACCTGTCTACCTACTAAAAAAAAAAGCCTCTAAGGCAAAGGGCGCTCATATCACTCTCCCAGACTGCCCGAATTTTAAATGTATCCCGCTAAAGCCAGACTATCCGGGCTGGAGTACCGAAGTAATGAGACATGACACCGCCAGGGGAAAGAAAAGGAGGCCTACCAGATATATGTAATCCTTCTCACCAAGCTCTTAGCCTCCCACCCCTTCTGTTAAATGAACTCAGCGGGAAACGACAGTTGTCGTGTACAAAAAACACAGACACACAGAGAGAGAGAGAGACACAAACACAAACACACACACACACACACACACACACACACACACACACACGTGAGTAATCATTAAAGGTCATTTTACATACATCTTGCTATGCTATTTGTCATGATGTGCGGCAGAAAATTCACAAACCCCACCTAGTGAGGCACTACCACACCCACACATTATTGTGGTGTGGTGTGGTGAGTGGGGTGAGTTAATTCTCCTTCAATGTATCAATGTCATACAGGGTTAGATGATATAACAAATAACCGTATGTTTACCTTAACACAAACTGGCTGTCTGCCAACAATGTGACGAGATTACCTGAAGGATTTCCCTGATACCATCATGCCTTACTACTGCGGTGACGGAGAACAAATCAAATGTGTTTTCCTTACTTAATTTAAAAAGTTAATTAAAGGTAACCTAAAAATTCAAGTTAAATGACTTTACTAAAAAGAAGCTGCTGTGATATCAACCAATCTGACCACTTACTCTAGTTAATATACTTAATTTAGCAGTTGTAATACAAGAGATTAAGTGGGATTTGTATGGCAGATTAAATTTTAGTTGAGCGGTCAGCCTTTGTATCAAAGGATCACACAACATGACAAAATCAATATAAGCTAGTAGTGAATGGTGACTATTTGTTTTCACTACTTCTTTTGTGTTTGCAGGTGCATATGAAAACACTTGTTGAACCATAGTCAGTGCTACCAAAGTCAATGGGAGAATTAGTGAATATCCTTTCCAGTTGCTGTTTGCAAAATGCTTCATTAACATCAGGCAACATACATTCTACACAAAACTGATCTGCTTGTGCAATCCCGCTTTGACTGAAATATTAACCAGCAACACACATATAAGCAAAGCTTAAATAGTACAATGGCATTGACTCTTTATGATTATTGACATAATAACGAAGCACAACATCTTTTATGGCCCTCTGGAAGGAATTGGTGTATTGGTACATGTATTGAACGGTTTAGGACAGGACTCGAGAAAACAAAGTGCTTAGTGCTCGCTATGTTGTTTCCTAATGTGTGCATAGTTTTGTAATTGATTTAGACCAACATGGACATATTTACTTTTCTTTACATTTACTTGCCAACAATATACATGTTTAACTCCATTAGTTTTTACAGCCAGACTTACGAAACAAGAGGCACTTTTTATTTGTTCTTGAAAATTAAAAAAATGCATTTTTTTGTTTTCCAGCTGTATTGAAAATCTACTGAGTTGTGATCCCAAAACCATAGTGCGTATCAAATAATGACTTTTGTGTACTATTCCACTTCCACTGAGGAAAGCCTAATAATTGTTTTCCTTTTTGTGGATCCATCTCATCTCATCTCATCTCATCTCATCTTATATTCTTCTGAGTTCCTCGTACAGAGGTTTTTTGTAATTGTAGAAATTTACAAATTACATTTCATTGAGCACACAGCCCAAATTTACTGCATTGAATTAGTTTACAGAAAGATCAGAGTGCAAGTACACCAGTACAAACGGTGGCATGCTTCAACAGTTCCAGTTAAGGTACTTCCTGCAAAAAGAAAATGCACTTACTTTTTCCCCCCAGTGCTTAATCTAAGGAAACTACTGTATTGTTTTGGACACAGTATGGCACAAATCCCTATAAACAATTGTTACACAAAATACTCAGGGGGGATACACACGCCTTTAAACACACCACCCTCTCTCTCGCGCTTGATGGGTCATGACAAAATTGTCTTGCAATCCCATGTTCCCGGCTTCTCCTAAAATCCTCCTCCCAATTCTTCTTCCCACCTGACAGCTGCGCGGCCTTTCTGTCGAGGATGGGCTGCCAACCAGAGAGGATCAGGGGGACGCAAGTTACCAAAGCAGGAATTAATGAGCATTATAGTATTAGATAAGAAAAAGTCCCACCTTAAATCCTTCAGGATTCCTGAATAACTCCACTAACACCTGTTACATGTGATAATGGAGGGAAGGAAGAGAAGGGTTTTATGATAAAGCCTGACAGGGTTGGATCTGAAACTGGTTGTTCTTCATTTGTCTTACATCAAATCCCACATTTCTTCATCAGTACACTAGACAAAAATACTGCTTACTTGTTTGTTTTTTTAAATATTATTGCAAACCCATGCATAGTTTGAAATCAAAAGTATTTTTTCTATTTACATTTTGCTCTGGTGGTGTCGTTTTGTGTCAGAAACTCAGTTTAACTAAAAATCAAAATGAACAATAATGAGGATTCGATGAATGGTTAAATGCCACCGTCACAAATCAGATATGAAAAAGGGTTTGTGATACTAATTTGTATGGTCCTGGTAGTACTTTAACAAAGACTAGGGTTACATCTACAGTGCCATCAATCAAAACACATACATGTATTTGTTTTTAGTTTATAAAAAAATCCTATATCCCTTATCTCATTCTTTCAAACAAATTTAACAACAGTCTTAGTCTGGGATATTAAGTTTTTCCAGGCTATCAAAGTCTAAAAAAAGGTCCCACCTTAGCCTGTTACATCACCTGTGTCACCCAGACAGTCAGCTCTCAGTAGCTCTTCAAAGCTCTACAACCACAATTAGACAAGAAAACAAATCAGTGAGCAGTGATTTGCCAGGCTATTTTTTTAAAGGCTTAAATTAGAGTTTGGCGGCTAACCGTGAGCTCGTGGTAAGCTGATCCTTCAAACAGCAAACGTGATACTGTCTGGGGGTGGTTCATTCTACTAGAGGGAACAACAACCCAATCCATTGGTTTCTGATACCTGGAAAGAGCCTCTCATTTCACAAGTAACCACCAGACAGCTTTTCACTTCACACCTTCAAGTGTAAAGGAGTTTGTTGCTCTCACTCACTAATTAATTCATAAGTTGAGAAATGCTGTAATGTCACAAAACCACAAGGCGCCGTGACACAGCAACACATAAAAGAAGGGAATCAATTTACATGCCACAAGATCAGTGATTTCCAAGAATCTCCTTCTAGGTTCCTGACACTTTTTTTATACAACGTCAATATAACCTGATCTTACTTTAATCTATTGGATCTTTTAACAAAATACAAGATAAAAAGCTCTTGGGGTTAGATCCTGTACGAATAATGCACATCTCGAAATGTTTAGAAACCGGACTTGACTCATTTCAAATAAATGGCCTTCAAGTGACTTTAAAATACTATAAAAAATGTATTTCCTTGACCAAAACATGACATAATAGCCACACTAGTGCTGGGCAATTTAGCGCACATGTGTTTTTCTGTATCACTTCGATGTTGAAAAACCATCGGGCGAACTGCGTTACGGCAATATTTACGTGATTTGGACGACGCTTTACATTCTGATCCTTACACGTTATGTCTTGCCCTAAAATTCGTACTAAAATGAGTACAACATTTGTAAAGCATTTAAATCACACAGAATTATACAAAAATAGGATGTATCATTTCATACGTAGACTATTTATTTATTGAAAGAACAGAAAACATGCTATGTCGTATATTGTCATTTTGGTCAACGTTACAATTAAGTCTTTGTTTAGGCTAGTTTGAGTCAAAACATAGCGTGCGTTTGTAAAATCAGTTGATTTGTACCACATTCAAAGTGATGCACAATACACCTGTTGTTTCAACAGCAATTTTCCTGTGACACCAGTGTCTAACATAAGCAAAACATTCTTTAAACACTAAGTTCAAAGCAAAGGCCAGAGGTATATTTAGTTGGGCATATTAGTTGTTAAAAATACAGACCAGTTTTGGAGATAATAGAAGCAGACTGAGTATGTGTCATACTATATAGCCCCTTTCACACACGCACTGCAAACCTGAAATGATGTAGACATTACCCGGCGGAGCTGTATGTGAGAACGGCAATGTCTGAGTCAGTTGGATCAGCTATGACCGCTGTGTAATCCACGTCATGTCCTGCCTCCTGCATGCTCTACCCAGGCGCCATCCCGCATCTAAACCAAACAAGAGTATTTCCAGTAAGCAAAAACGCATCTTACACAGACGATCTCCTGTTGTGTGCTACAGGTGAAAAGGGGACATTTGTTAGACATTGTCCAGAGTTCATAGGTTAAAACCGTTTATGTATATAGCCAATACACCAAAACTACAACGATTAGTACAATAAACAATTTGACAACTGACAGAAAATTAATCTGCAACAACTCCAATTAAAAGTCATTTTTAAGACAAATCCAACTTTTAAAAAATATGTAGTTCCAGCTCCTTAGAACGAATACTTGCTGGCTTTCTTATTGTTCTCAAAGATAGTAAATTTTATATCTTTGTATTTTGGACTGTTGGTTCTGGAAAACAAGTAATGTGAATATGCTAATTTTGGGCTATGGACACCAAACAATTAGAAACAATTAGAAAATAAATGTCAGTTGAAGCCCTGGGTGTTACAGTTGGACAAAACTAATAAGTTACAAGCAAAAACTGCAAAATACTGTATAGAGCACTGCATTCCTCCCCCAAGATCACAAAGTCTCTCAAACAAAGTGTTTGCTATATATATATATATATATATATATATATATATATATATAT
>NC_045751.1:12690712-12693761 GCF_008692095.1 Etheostoma spectabile | reverse complement strand
ATATATATATATATATATATATATATATACATACACACACACACACATCACATTTAACTGGAGGTCTAATTTAAACCTCTTTTGGGTTTAAAGTTGTAATGAAATCCTCCATCCGTATTTGCTGAAATTGCAACTCACATTTACTTTATATCACCTGTGTCTATTGAATTAAGAGCTCTACCTCTCTTTCCTCCTCTCACCACACAGCGACGGACGGGGAAGCAATTTTGCTGTTTATTTAGTGAGTGCCTCTGGCGTGGGCTGAGAGGTAAAGCTAACACAGTATGTTAAGGATGAGGGGAGGACGCAGAGGGATAGACCTGTCTGAGAGGATACTATAGAGTTGCAAATGAGCTTGTAATTAGCCCTTACACATTTGCCTGGAGGGAATTAGTGTGTGTGTGTATGCGTCATTGTGTGTGTTTTTAACCCATTTTCCTTAGAATAGGGGTCGAGGGTGATAAGCAGATAATACTAATTACTTCTCCTCCCAATTGCTTGTTAAATGTGCTTGGTGTGGATTTATGCAGCATGGTAATAACCCCCCCATTTCCCCCCCACACACAGCTTTGCCTGTTGGCAAAATCAACAGGTCATTTTATTAAGCAGGAGGCTTCTGTTTAAGCTTCTAATTAATTATGCCAAGTGGGGTTCCATCATCCATGGCTCTAGCCAATGAGGCAGAGTGTGTGTGTGTGCGTGTGTATTAGTTTGTAGTACAATTTTATAGTTTGTTCTTAAATTAAAACAGAATACAGTGAACAAACTAACATAAATATCCATGGAAATACAGGTTTATATATGCTGAAGACTAAATGTCTTTTTGACAAGTTAATTAGCACCAAAAGCACTCTTTAACTGTTCCAGTTTCATTATAGTTAAACCGGAAGTTTGATTTGATAAAAATGACAATCATCATTTGGTTGCGAGTGTCCCAATTCATGGACTGGTTTCCCTGATGTGTGCATTTCAAGACCAGTCACGTCATAACAACCAGACATGACTTGTCTTATGTCAAATGCTGCTACAAAGCCAGTTGAAACTTCCACTTCCTTTCACCTGAGTTTGGAGGACACAACCACTGTGCCCTTAGCAGCCCTCATCCACTGTGTGCATCAATTGATTCTTGTCAACTTATAAAGTCAAGAAATATATCCTGAATATGTCATTTTAATTCCCATGTTTGAATCAATGGTAAACATAACCTACAGTAATGAAGAAGCCTGTGCAGAGTAGGAATAATGGAAGCTAGGCATAATCTCAACTGTTGCACATACATTTAAATTCAGTTGAGGTCAATTAGAAGTCTTTTACCTGATGAGATGATGAGAATTTTGATTGAGATTTTCTTTTTTTTCCAATAGTATGTTGTAAAAAAAGAGATTTTTTTTTTTCCAATATTATATTTTATATACAGTATATGTTAGTGGATCTACAATTCCATATATTACTTTCTTTACCAGTGTCATATCAATATAACAATAATAATCTTTTGAAGTTGTATTCTTACTTTTACTTACAATATCTGTATTTTCTTTATTTTTGAAAACTAAGTTTAAAAAATGTTGAGTTGGGGTTTCTTTCCACGTTGTCAATCTCAGAGCATTTCTTCCCAGTGCTTTTTATATCTTTTGCAGTTTAGGGCCCACATTGACAAAGAAATAGTTGAATCTATTAACCACATCATTCAGATTTGTCAATATAATGTTGTTGTCTGAAAAGTGTTCCATATTGGAATTCTATGTTGTTTAAAGTTAAACAGAGTACCGATTTTTGTAATCAATTTCAAAATAAAAGTCTACCTGAAATTATTGCAGATGATTACGGTAGCAGTTAGAGGTGATGCTATGCTATCAGTCATTATGGTGAGACATTCAATAACGGGAAAAAATGGCTTTGATGCTACACATGTATTCACTTATGCAGAGGGTCAATTATCAATAGCAATTGCATGATAAGTGATGTCAAGATTTTCTATTTTACAAAGACATACAGTAAAAGATATGACATACTGTATACATAGTGTGTGTGTGTGTGTGTGTGTGTGTGTGTGTGTGTGTGTGTGTGTGTGTATATATATATATATATATATATATATGTATGTGTGTGTATGTTTTTTTCTGACAAACAGTACCACCTACAACAAGTTACAAAAACATAAAACAATAGTATTCAACCAGCAGCCCAAAACCCAAATTTAATTTACAACAATTCATTCATTCATTCATTCATATATTTTCAGGGCACATTAATTCACATTTTCAGTTTCCACCGCACTGTAAAAATGAGTATTAGAGTTGGCTAATGAGATTATTTTTATCTGGACAGGTTTTGAGCAAATATGTAGGCTACTAGGTAAATTACTTTAAGCAAGTAATTAGAAATTGACAAAAAAATAAATAATTTTCAGTCAACTAGTTGACTAATCCTTCCAGCATCAGTCACGGAGGACGCTTTCCAAATCTGTTCCTGGGATGCTGTTCAGTGGAGTTTAGAGTATGAAAAGCGTATAGAATTACTTAATTAGCAGAAATTATTTGATATGTGTTAGATCCTAAAACTAGATTAAAATACCAGGTGGGATTGTTGGGATAATGGAAAGAGGGGGTAGGTGTGATTGTGTGTGTGTGTGTCAGCCACACTTGTTTAGCACAGAAGGGGATAAATGAGCTCAGGGAGGATCATGCTCACAGTTAATCTAACCCCTCCAAGTTTCAGACATTTTGCACCACTGACCACACACACCACACCATACACCCTTCATGAAATCCCTCCCGACCCAATCTGTTTAACACTTTGAGGTCAGACTGAACCAAAATCTGCTTAAGTGCTCCCAAGCCGTTAGAACAGGATAAATAATAAGATATCAATGGGATGAACAGATTATATATGTGTTTGTAGAATGGTGGTGGTGGGGGGGGGGGTCGTATATACAGTACAGGCCAAAGGTTTGGACACACCTTCTTTATTTTCATGACTATTTACATTGTAGATTATCACTGAAAGCATCAGAACTATGAATGAACACATGTGGAATTATGTACTTAAC
>NC_045751.1:12682811-12690702 GCF_008692095.1 Etheostoma spectabile | reverse complement strand
GAAATAACTGAAAACATGTCTTATATTCTAGTTTCTTTAAAGTATCCACCCTTTGCTCTGATTTTTGCTTTGCACACTCTTGGCATGCTCTTGATGAGCTTCAAGAGGTGGTCACCTGAAATGGTTTCCCAACAGTCTTGAAGGCGTTCCCAGAGATGCTCAGCACTTGTTGGCCCTTTTGCCTTCACTCTGCGGTCCAGCTCTCCCCAAACCATCTCGATTGGGTTCAGGTCCGGTAACTGTGGAGGCGCAGCACTCCATCACTCTCCTTCTAAGTCAAATAGCCCTTACACAGCCTGGAAATGTGTTTGGGGACATTGTCCTGTTGAAAAATAAATGATGGTCCAACTAAACGCAAACCGGAAGACCAAGAGTCACCACTGCTGCTGAGGATAAGTTCATCCGAGTCACCTGCCTCAGAAATCACAAGTTAACAGCATCTTAGATTAGAGACCAGATGAATACCACACAGAGTTCTAGCAGCAGACACATCTCTAGGCAAGGCAAGGCAAGGCAGCTTTATTTGTATAGCACATTTCAGCAACAGGGCAATTCAAAGTGCTTTACACAAAATCATTAAAACAGATAAAACACAAGTACAAACAGTTAAAGTCATAAGCATTAAAAATCAATAAGACACATGAATAGACAGTTAAAAACAAAATAGAACATTAGGACACTAAAAACACAAGAATAAAAGTTACAGTGCAGATAAGAAAGAAATGAGCATTAATTTAAAGAAAGGCAGCATCAAAAAGAAAGGTCTTCAGCTTGATTTAAAAGAACTGAGAGTAGCAGCGGATCTACAGGTTTCTGGGAGTTTATTCAGATATGAGGAGCATAGAAACTGAAGCTGCTTCACCCTGTTTAGTTCTGACTCTGGGGACAGAAAGTAGACCTGTCCCAGATGACCTGAGGTCTGGGGGGGTCATAGTGTAGTAGCAGATCAGAAATGTATTTTGGACCTAAACCGTTAAGGGATTTAAACTAGCAAGAGTATTTGAAATCAATTCTTTGAGACACAGGAGCCAGTGTAAAGACTTCAGAACTGGATGATGTGATCCAGTCTCTTGGTCTTAGTGATGGAGATCGAGCAGCAGCGTTCTGAATCAGCTGCAGCTGTCTGATTGATTTTTTAGGGAGAACCTGTAAAGACCCCGTTACAGTAGTCAAGTCTACTGAAGATGAACAACTGCTTACTGAAGATAGACAACTGTTCTAGAGGAGACTGCGTGAATCAGGCCTTCGTGGTCAAATAGCAGCTAGGAAACACTGCTAAGGAGAGCAACATGCAGAAGAGATTTGTTTGGACCAAGAACAACAAGGAATGGAAATTAGCTAGTGGAAATCTGGGCTTTGGCTGATGAGTCCAAGTTTGAGATCTTTGGTTCCAACCGCTGTGTCTATGTGCGACGGAGAAAAGGTGACCGGATGGACTCTATATGCGGTTCCCACCATGAAGCATGGAGGAGGAGGTGTGATGGGCTTATTGGTAACACTGTTGGGGATTTATTCAAAATAAAGGCAAATTGAACCAGCATGACTACCACAGCATCCTGCAGCGACATGCCATCCCATACGGTTTGTTGTTAGTTGGACCATCATTTATTTTTCAACAGGACAATGTCCCCAAACACACTTCCAGGCTGTGTAAGGCTATTTGACCAAGAAGGAGATCGTTGGAGTGCTGGCCTCCACAGTCACCGGACCTGAACCCATTCAAGATGGTTTGGGGAGAGCTGGACCGCAGAGTGAAGGACAAAAGGCCAACAAGTGCTGGCATCTCTGGAACTCCTTCAAGACTGTTGGGAAACCATTTCAGATGACTAGCTCTTGAAGCTCCTCAAGAGAATGCCAAGAGTGTGCAAAGCATTTATCAGAGCAAAGGGTGGATACTTTAAAGAAACTAGAATATAAGATATGTTTCAGTTATTTTTCACACTTTTTTGTTAAGTACATAATTCCAGATGTGTTCACGTTTTGATGCCTTCAGTGAGAATCTACAATGAAAATAGTCATGAAATAAAGTACTGTATATATATTGTTAGTCATTTTATATATATATATTAATAATATAATATATATTATATATATATATATTATAAATATATATATAAAATGAACTAAACAAAAGGAAATAATTTTACAAAGTGGTACAACATTTGATAATAAATTTATTGTACATCCCTGACTAAAAATGCAAACTGAGATATAAATCATTTTCTTGTTTGAAACTGTTTTTTTCTAACTGCGGTATTGACTAATATGATATGACATTATGAATAGTCATAATTGGCGTTAATTGGAGTAAAACTTGCTTCAAACACACCTGGTGTGAGTAAAGGTCCTAAGAAAACTTCCAATTCGATTCTCATACTGACTTCACTTTTTTTGTGATTACATTTTTTTTTATGGACTACAGATTTTAATTAAAAAAAATCCTAATTAAGCATGCACAAATTGGGACTCCACCATGTTCACAGATCAGCACTCAGTGTCTGGCAGGCTCAAATTTTTTTCTAGACAGATTTTTAGACGGAGTGTTAAGCCGCTTTGCCTTATTTTAATTCAGATGATCCTTCACCTGACTGCAACCTTTATGCAAAGCCTCATATTCACTCAAGGGATTATCTATGTCTGCCTTCAGAGGCGTTTATTGTTGACTTTAAGTGAAATTGTTAATTCAATATCTATAACTAAAATACTTTATTCAGGCTTTGGTCCACTGAGGCTTGGCAAAAGTCACATAATATATTTCCTTTAAGCTATGATGTGTAAATGAAGTGCAACATGTTTACATTATAGTTGACAGATGCTTACAGGATCCTTAACCTGATTACAAGGAAATATCCTAACATTATTAAGGCACTGAGATCAGAAGGATTGAACTGGGCAGCAGCATTATTCCCTGTCCTGGAGTTGCCCCGCTGTACATCAATGTCTAGGGGGTTTTTATCATGTCTTGGCCTGGCAAGAGGTCGCTGAGGATAATCTTTAGGTGCAACTATGCTGTTTTAATTACATAGTTAATGTTATAATTAGTTGCTCGGGGATAACTACAGCATTGTGACCCGACGTCCTCTCGTCAAATGTTGAGACACTGTGATTCCGATTTCCATACCATGAGCCCACAATTTAATTTGGCATTTAAGTATGTGGCAAAGCAACTGTTCCATATTATGGCTTTTAAGTTTTCACTAATCTATAAAAGCAAAAATGACCTAATTTCTTGAGAATTTGCTTAAATTTTCTTGTGTTTTTTTTCTTCTTCTGAGGCGCTACCTCTCACTCCACATTTACTTCCTACCACTCCTCCTGAGGCAAGTCTCCACCAGATCTGTCCTATCAAATAACCATATCCTCGCTTGTTTGCTCACGCAGTTTCCTGGCAGTCAATGTATCCTCAGGCTAAGCCAAACAAGTGATCTGCCAGTCACCTCTGTACACACTACCCCCCACTAAGAGGCTAATAGTCGGGATGTTTAATCCTTTCAAAACAACTACAGAGATGCTAATTGTATCTACCTATAAATACAAGTTGACTCCGTCCTCTTTCTTTATTTGGCACTACCCTGGAAACGTGGAGCTGCGCACCGGCTTCTCAAACATTTCCCCAAATACCAGGAAAACTCGTTATATAAGAAGAGCGCGGATAGATGCTGCGAGTGTCAATTAACCTGCCACGTTTGAAACAGGCAGTGAGCGCACGGAACGTTAAGCACGATTGGAACATCATTTCATGCGCCTTGTGAACATTTCATAGCTTTTCGGTGAGCTACTGAGAAGCAACTAGCCGAGTGTTCCCACTGCCGATGTTCACAGGACCAGGTCGCTGGGTGTGTGAGAATTGGAGGAGACCGGCGACATTGAGCGCCTCGTAGGTTCCTGTGGTCCCTGCCAGCCGCCGTCCCTGGCTTGCGGGGAAGCGCTGAACGACATGAGTCGGTGATGCGAGCGAGAGCGCTGGTCGCCTTTCAGGGGGAAACTTTGAGGGTCTTTACCAGATTCTACAGAGCCACAGGTTTACGCGCGAATCGCACGCTAAGCTTCAAGACCTGTGGCTGGACGCGCACTACCGAGAGGCGGAGAGGCTGAGGGCGGCCGCTGGGCCCGTGGAGAAGTACCGGATCCGCAAGAAGTTCCCCCTGCCCCGCACCATCTGGGACGGCGAGCAGAAGACGCATTGCTTTAGGTAAACACAATTTAGTGACACGTGCTGATGTGTTATACTTAAACCCACATGGCTGCCTGTTTAAGTTTGATGTAGTCGGAGCTTAGTACAACACACGTGTTCCATCGTTTTGGGGCGAAAATGTAATGTATAAGGCGTTTATCCGGCCCCATAACAGCATTGGATTATGTGAAACTGCATTTTAACTTTGGAAACTTGACCACCAGTTGCTTTTAACCTGATGCAAAGCAGCCTGGTATTGAGCTCTTAAGATGATAATGGTCAGAGCTGTGGTTATCCTTCTGCCGTGAAGACTAAGCTACTTTAGACATGGTGGCCTGTGGCAAGATCAGAGATCAATATTTTCTGATGCTTTGACATACTGTTAAACAATGTTAGACAAATTGATTAGGACTCCAAAAGATGCCAAAACTAATAGTTTTAGCACTGACTATTGGCATCTTGTCCATCAAAAGTGTTATTTTTTGTCATTCCCATATTTGTCTCATACATGATAGGCTGTAGTCATATTTTTGAAAAAAACTTTCACACTTATCATATTTATCTGTATGCTAATATGTTTTGTTAAAATCGTCACTTAAGCGCAATTTCCTTTTTCTAATCTTTTTTCTTGCTGTGGGCAGCTGCATTGATTTCCTCACAGGGGCCCATTAAAGTTGAATCTAATTAGTTAGTATCTAATATGTATGTTTTCACTTAAAGTTATGATAACACTGCTACATTTAACAAGAAAGGAATGTACTTAAAGGATTCAAAGATTAAAATATAAAAATAGTGTATGTGAGAAGGTAAAGAGCATGTGCCGCCTCTTGGGTATGTGTATTTATGTGTGTGATCTCCCTCGCTAGCAGGGTTTGTTCATATGAGTAGTTAATCTTAATGCCAAACCTAGGAGGGATAGCCTCTCTAACTGCCTATTAAGCCCCTTAACATGATCCAATTTAGTGGCTATAAATTCTTATGTATACTTCTACTGTAGAATCATCTACTGTATTCATAAATCCAGTAATGCGATTACACTGAGCTCATATGAGAGTGATATGATTATTGTGGTTTAATAGGATATCAAAACACCCATATGGTGTCTTTTCAAAGTGCTATTCCATGCTAATAAGTATTGTACTTTGTATTGTCAACAAGGGTAATACAACATATGTATAGCCTAAATATTCATATATTTCTCTGTGTTTTCCAGGAAAGAACTCGCAGTTTGTTGAGAGAGTGGTACCTCCAAGACCCCTACCCCAACCCGTCCAGGAAACGCCACTTGGCACAGGCCACAGGGCTCACCCCACACAGGTCGGCAACTGGTTCAAGAACCGCCGTCAAAGAGATCGTGCTGCACTCTGCAAAGAACAGGTATGTCAGAATTACAAGATTATGCTGATTATGAATAAAAAGGAGGAAAGAAATCGAGCACATGGCAAATCTAATTTTGCTGTTTACGATTATAGATTCAATTTGTGAATTAAGAACCACCAATTGGCCTTCGGTATAATAGGTTATGGTTTGTTAAAACGCAAACAACTGATATTTTTGCAGCTTTGCTACATGTAAAAAAAGAAATAAAAAAAAGAAAATAAAAATTTAATCGGGACCCCACCTCATCTCATCTCATCTCTCCCTCACCAGAATGCCAGAGGATCCTCCCTCCTGCCCTCTGGAGCTCACCGATGGCTCCCTTCAGGACCGCCGTCATCATCCCACTTGTGCCTCCCTCCCCTCGCCACCTAGGCAGCCCGAGGCCAGCGACTGTAGCACAGAGAACGAGCGCAGAGGAACAGGAGCCTCTACCCCAGAGATCTCCGTCAGCAGCGACAGCGAGTTCGAGCTTGAGATGATCAAGACTCTCGCTGCTGCAGAGGGGAGCAACATCTCATCAGACTCAGATAAGGACACTTGAACCGTCGTGTGGACACATGGAGGTGTTCTCAGAGGGGGAGGATGAAGCCACTTGATGTGGCTGTGAGTAGACATTGTATGGCAAGGATATGCAAAAAAACAAAACATGCACTTCAAAAAGCACATGACCTTGACTGTATATGAATTAATTTACTGCTGACCATGGTCTTTGGATAATGTGAATATTAATATTTCAAGTTTTGATACTGATGCATTATCTAAGCTACATATTATTTGTATGGAAATTGTGAGGACACAACGAAAATGGCTTGAGTAGGCCATTCTCTATGTAACTACATACATGCACATTAATACTTGATTATCTTCATATTACAGCAATATGCCAACTTTGTAAAGTGCATGCAAGCAATTAAAAATTAAATTTAAAAGTCTAGGTTATGCATAAGCATAACTAGACTTTTGCTCCATAACTCAATGTGTTTGATCAAAACTTAAATGTTGAATAGATGTCAAAACTCACCTTTTAATGGCACTAGTAAAAGGCAAACAATGTAAACCTTTAAAAATTGCATTATTATTACTTAATATGGTGTATTTCAGAGTGATCAGGTATAATGTGCATGTAAACATAGTGAATGACCAGTTTAAAACATGTCACTGCCTTAAAAGGAACTAAGGGCATCACTCTTATCATGCTAAACAAAAACACAAGACAGTCTTTAGTAATAATGATGCAAATAAGTGCTGCTTAAAATACAAGAATTTTGTTACCAGCGTGTTTTTACCTGTTCACGTTCCTTTTGGTTTAACTGTGTTTTGTAAAAGCTGGTGGCGTCCTGTCAGCTACTAGGCTCTGATAATTCACTCAGGAGCTGAAATGAAAACGATGAGACAGCAGAATGTAAAGCTAATCAGTCCTTAATATCCAATGTGCCAACATTCAGTAACAGTGAGAACCAGTGAGACCTTAGGATATGATTGTGTCCTCAGTTCAGAACGACACACTCATAGGCCTACGTTTTGCTGTCTTTCTTACAACCATCATCTTCTACACACATAATCTGCATTTAATGGAATATGTATTTTGTAAATGTTTGAGTAAATAAATGAACCTTTTTTATCCAAGTATACGATAACTGTATTATAAGTTCAAAACTGTATTAATGCCGTAGAGCAATGAAATGTAATAGGAACTCGTATTATGGGCCATTTACAGTCCATACAGTACAATGTTGCCTTCACTTAACTGAGAGAGAATCCCCAAATGGCTGATGAACATAAGGGCACAATATGTGGCATAGTGCCAGTCAGTTGTTTGTGGCCGCTAGAGCGCCAACAGGAGCGCTCTTGTGAAACTGGTGTTTAGTTTTATGTGTCGTCTGGACAAGTCAGATAAAACCATATAATTGAAGCTAGTCAGTCCAAAGCTGCTATAGATACACTTCTAGATTAAGACAACATTGGTGCATATAGTGATCTGCTATAAACCATCCTCTCGAGGCAACTTATGCGAATTTAATATCTACCACGATCACGTTGGCAATTGCTACCATTTTCCCCTCCTTTCTTCATCAGTACTTTTTGCTTATTTGAGTATTGATGATGTGGTCCACTATCGGATCTGTTGTTTCTTTGCAACCCATTAAATGTAGCACTATGTATAGGCATATCGCGGTATGAACGCCATACACACTTTCGGGGTGCACACTTCCTCTGACGCCACCTACTTCTCGCCTCTAATTGAGTGTTGTCCGGCCCCATGTAGGGGTACTGTATAGCAGCAAGCTCACGCGTATTCCTCCCCGCAACGTTTGTACACGTCTTGACTACTCGTTC
>NC_045751.1:12681307-12682786 GCF_008692095.1 Etheostoma spectabile | reverse complement strand
ATGTGTTTGGGGACATTGTCCTGTTGAAAAATAAATGATGGTCCAACTAAACGCAAACCGGAAGACCAAGAGTCACCACTGCTGCTGAGGATAAGTTCATCCGAGTCACCTGCCTCAGAAATCACAAGTTAACAGGCATCTTAGATTAGAGACCAGATGAATACCACACAGAGTTCTGCAGCAGACACATCTCTAGGCAAGCAAGGCAAGCAGGGCTTTATTTGTATAGCACATTTCAGCAACAGGCAATTCAAAGTGCTTTAACCAAAATCATTAAAACAGATAAAACACAAGTACAAACAGTTAAAAGTCATAAGCATTAAAATCAATAAGACAATGAATGACAGTTAAAAACAAAAATGAAACATTAGGACACATAACCACAAGAATAAAAGTTACGTGCAGCATAAGAAAGAAATGAGCATTAATTAAAGAAAGGCAGCATCAAAAAGAAAGGTCTTCAGCCTTGATTTAAAAGAACTGAGAGTAGCAGCGGATCTACAGTTTCTGGGAGTTTATTCCAGATATGAGGAGCATAGAAACTGAAAGCTGCTTCACCCTGTTTAGTTCTACTCTGGGACAGAAAGTAGACCTGTCCCAGATGACCTGAGAGGTCTGGGGGGGTCATAGTGAGTAGCAGATCAGAAATGTATTTTGGACCTAACCGTTAAGGGATTTAAAACTAGCAAGAGTACTTTGAAATCAATTCTTTGAGACACAGGAAGCCAGTGTAAAGACTTCAGAACTGGAGTGATGTGATCCAGTCTCTTGGTCTTAGTGAACTCGAGCAGCAGCGTTCTGAATCAGCTGCGCTGTCTGATTGATTTTTTTGGGAGAGCCTGTAAAGACCCCGTTACAGTAGTCAAGTCTACTGAAGATGAACAACTGTCTACTGAAGATGAACAACTGTTCTAGAGGAGACTGCGTGAATCAGGCCTTCGTGGTCAAATAGCAGCTAGGAAACCACTGCTAAGGAGAGGCAACATGCAGAAGAGATTTGTTTGGACCAAGAAACACAAGGAATGGAAATTAGACTAGTGGAAATCTGGGCTTTGGTCTGATGAGTCCAAGTTTGAGATCTTTGGTTCCAACCGCTGTGTCTATGTGCGACGGAGAAAAGGTGACCGGATGGACTCTATATGCCTGGTTCCCACCATGAAGCATGGAGGAGGAGGTGTGATGGTGCTTTATTGGTAACACTGTTGGGGATTTATTCAAAATTAAAGGCAAATTGAACCAGCATGACTACCACAGCATCCTGCAGCGACATGCCATCCCATACGGTTTGTGTTTAGTTGGACCATCATTTATTTTTCAACAGGACAATGTCCCCAAACACACTTCCAGGCTGTGTAAGGGCTATTTGACCAAGAAGGAGATCGTTGGAGTGCTGCGCCTCCACAGTCACCGGACCTGAACCCATTCAAGATGGTTTGGGGAGAGCTGGACCGCAGAGTGAAGGCAAAAGGGCCAACAAGT
>NC_045751.1:12670042-12681297 GCF_008692095.1 Etheostoma spectabile | reverse complement strand
GAGCATCTCTGGGAACTCCTTCAAGACTGTTGGGAAACCATTTCAGATGACTAGCTCTTGAAGCTCATCAAGAGAATGCCAAGAGTGTGCAAAGCATTTATCAGAGCAAAGGGTGGATACTTTAAAGAAACTAGAATATAAGATATGTTTTCAGTTATTTCACACTTTTTTGTTAAGTACATAATTCCAGATGTGTTCACAGTTTTGATGCCTTCAGTGAGAATCTACAATGAAAATAGTCATGAAAATAAAGTACTGTATATATATTGTTTAGTCCATTTTATATATAGATATATATATATATATATATATATATATATATATATATATATATATATATATATATATAAAATGAACTAAACAATAAGGAAAATAATTTTACAAAGTGGTACAACATTTGATTAATAAATATATTAGTTACATCCCTGACTAAACAATGCAAAACTGAGACTATAAATCATTTTCTTGTTTGAAACTGTTTTTTTCTAACTGCGGTATTGACTAATATGATATGACATTATGACTAATGTCATAATTGGCGTTAATTGGAGTAAAACTTGCTTCAAACACACCTGGTGTGAGTAAAGGTCCTAAGAAAACTTCCAATTCGATTCTCATACTGACTTCACTTTTTTTGTGATTACATTTTTTTTTATGGACTACAGATTTTAATTAAAAAAAATCCTAATTAAGCATGCACAAATTGGGACTCCACATGTTCACAGATCAGCACTCAGTGTCTGGCAGGCTCAAATTTTTATTCTAGACAGATTTTTAGACGGATGTTAAGCCGCTTTGCCTTATTTTAATTCAGATGATCCTTCACCTGACTGCAACCTTTATGCAAAGCCTCATATTCACTCAAGGGATTAATCTATGTCTGCCTTCAGAGGCGTTTATTGTTGACTTTAAGTGAAATTGTTAATTCAATATCTATAACTTAACATACTTTATTCAGGCTTTGGTCCACTGAGGCTTGGCAAAAGTCACATAAATATATTTCCTTTAAGCTATGATGTGTAAATGAAGTGCAACATGTTTACATTATAGTTGACAGATGCTTACAGGATCCTTAACCTGATTAACAAGGAAATTATCCTAACATTATTAAGGCACTGAGATCAGAAGGATTGAACTGGGCAGCAGATCATTAATTCCCTGTCCTGGAGTTGCCCCGCTGTACATCAATGTCTAGGGGCGTTTTTATCATGTCTTGGCCTGGCAAGAGGTCGCTGAGGATAATCTTTAGGTGCAACTATGTCTGTTTTAATTACATAGTTAATGTTATAATTAGTTGCTCGGGGATAACTACAGCATTGTGACCCGACGTCCTCTCGTCAAAATGTTGAGACACTGTGATTCCGATTTCCATGACCATGAGCCCACAATTTAATTTGGCATTTAAGTATGTGGCAAAGCAACTGTTCCATATTATGGCTTTTAAGTTTTCACTAATCTATAAAAGCAAAAATGACCTAATTTCTTGAGAATTTGCTTACATTTTCTTGTGTTTTTTTTTCTTCTTCTGTAGCGCGCTACCTCTCACTCCACATTTACTTCCCTCACCATCTCCTCCTGAGGCAAGTCTCCACCAGATCTGTCCTATCAAATAACCATATCCTCGCTTGTTTGCTCACTGCAGTATTCCTGGCAGTCAATGTATCCTCAGGCTAAGCCAAACAAGCTGATCTGCCAGTCACCTCTGTACACACTACCCCCCACTAAGAGGCTAATAGTCGGGATGTTTAATCCTTCTCAAAACAACTACAGAGATGCTAATTGTATCTACCTATAAATACAAGTTGACTCCGTGTCCTCTTTCTTTATTTGGCACTACCCTGGAAACGTGGAGCTGCGCACCGGCTTCTCTTAAACATTTCCCCAAATACCAGGAAAACTCAGTTATATAAGAGAGGCAGCGGATAGATGCTGCGAGTGTCAATTAACCTGCCACCGTTTGAAACAGGCAGTGAGCGCACGGAACGTTACGCACGATTGGATACATCATTTCATGCGCCTTGTGAACATTTCATAGCTTTTCGGTGAGCTACTGAGAAGCAACTAGCCGAGATGTTCCCACTGCCGATGTTCACACCGGACCAGGTCGCTCGGGTGTGTGAGAACTTGGAGGAGACCGGCGACATTGAGCGCCTCGGTAGGTTCCTGTGGTCCCTGCCAGCCGCCGTCCCTGGCTCTGCCGGGGAAGCGCTGAACCGACATGAGTCGGTGATGCGAGCGAGAGCGCTGGTCGCCTTTCACGGGGGAAACTTTGAGGGTCTTTACCAGATTCTACAGAGCCACAGGTTTACGCGCGAATCGCACGCTAAGCTTCAAGACCTGTGGCTGGACGCGCACTACCGAGAGGCGGAGAGGCTCCGAGGGCGGCCGCTGGGCCCAGTGGAGAAGTACCGGATCCGCAAGAAGTTCCCCCTGCCCCGCACCATCTGGGACGGCGAGCAGAAGACGCATTGCTTTAAGGTAAACACAATTTAGTGACACGTGCTGATGTGTTATACTTAAACCCACATGGCTGCCTGTTTAAGTTTGATGTAGTCGGAGCTTAGTACAACACACGTGTTCCATCGTTTTGGGGCGAAAATGTAATGTATAAGGCGTTTATCCAGGCCCCATAACATGCATTTGGATTATGTGAAACTGCATTTTAACTTTGGAAACTTGACCACCAGTTGCTTTTAACCTGATGCATTAAGCAGCCTGGTATTTGAGCTCTTAAGATGATAATGGTCAGAGCTGTGGTTATCCTTCTGCCGTGAAGACTAAGCTACTTTAGACATGGTGGCCTGTGGCAAGATCAGAGATCAATATTTTCTGATGCTTTGACATACTGTTAAACAATGTTAGACAAATTGATTAGGACTCCAAAAGATGCCAAAACTAATAGTTTTAGCACTGACTATTGTGCATCTTGTCCAATCAAAAGTGTTATTTTTTGTCATTCCCATATTTGTCTCATACATGATAGGCTGTAGTCATATTTTTGAAAAAAACTTTCACACTTATCATATTTATCTGTATGTCTAATATGTTTTTTGTTAAAATCGTCACTTAAGCGCAATTTCCTTTTTCTAATCTTTTTTCTTGCTGTGGGCAGCTGCATTGATTTCCTCACAGGGGCCCATTAAAGTTGAATCTAATTTAGTTAGTATCTAATATTGTATGTTTTCACTTAAAGTTATGATAACACTGCTACATTTAACAAGAAAGGAATGTACTTAAAGGATTCAAAGATTAAAATAATAAAATAGTGTATGTGAGAAGGTAAAGAAGCATGTGCCTTGCCTCTTGGGTATGTGTATTTATGTGTGTGATCTCCCTCGTCTAGCAGGGTTTGTTCATATGAGTAGTTAATCTTTAATGCCAAACCTCAGGAGGGATAGCCTCTCTAACTGCCTATTAAGCCCCTTAACATGATCCAATTTAGTGGCTATAAATTCTTATGTATACTTCTACTGTAGAATCATCTACTGTATTCATAAATCCAGTAATGCGATTACACTGAGCATCATATGAGAGTGATATGATTATTGTGGTTTAATAGGATATCAAAACACCATATGGTGTCTTTTCAAAGTGCTATTCCATGCTAATAAAGTATTGTACTTTGTATTGTCAACAAGGGTAATACAACATATGTATAGCCTAAATATTCCATATATTTCTCTGTGTTTTCCAGGAAAGAACTCGCAGTTTGTTGAGAGAGTGGTACCTCCAAGACCCCTACCCCAACCCGTCCAGGAAACGCCACTTGGCACAGGCCACAGGGCTCACACCCACACAGGTCGGCAACTGGTTCAAGAACCGCCGTCAAAGAGATCGTGCTGCATCTGCAAAGAACAGGTATGTCAAGAATTACAAGATTATGCTGATTATGAATAAAAAGGAGGAAAGAGAATCGAGCACATGGCAAATCTAATTTTGCTGTTTACGATTATAGATTCAATTTGTGAATTAAGAACCACCAATTGGCCTTCGGTATAATAGGTTATGGTTTGTTAAAACGCAAACAACTGATATTTTTGCAGCTTTGCTACATGTAAAAAAAGAAATAAAAAAAAAGAAAATAAAAAATTTAATCTGGGACCCCACTCTCATCTCATCTCATCTCTCCCTCCACCCAGAATGCAGCAGGATCCTTCCCTCCTGCCCTCTGGGAGCTCACCTGATGGCTCCCTTCAGGACCGCCGTCATCACTCCCACTTGTTGCCTCCCTCCCCTCGCCACCTAGGCAGCCCGGAGGCCAGCGACTGTAGCACAGAGAACGAGCGCAGAGGAACAGGAGCCTCTACCCCAGAGATCTCCGTCAGCAGCGACAGCGAGTTCGAGTCTTGAGATGATCAAGACTCTCGCTCGCTGCAGAGGCGGGAGCAACATCTCATCAGACTCAGATAAGGACACTTGAACCGTCTGTGTGGACACACTGGAGGTGTTCTCAGAGGGAGGAGGATGAAGCCACTTGATGTGGCTGTGAGTAGACATTGTATGGCAAGGATATGCAAAAAAACAAAAACATGCACTTCAAAAAAGCACATGACCTTGACTGTATATGAATTAATTTACTGCTGACCATGGTCTTTGGATAATGTGAATATTAATATTTCAAGTTTTGATACTGATCATTATCTAAGCTACATAATTCATTTGTATGGAAATTGTGAGGACACAACGAACAATGGCTTGAGTAGGCCATTCTCTATGTAACTACATCTACATGCACATTAATAACTTGATTATCTTCATATTACAGCAATATGCCAACTTTGTAAAGTGCCATGCAAGCAATTAAAAATTAAATTTAAAAGTCTAGGTTATGCATAAGCATAACCTAGACTTTTGCTCCATAACTCAATGTGTTTGATCAAAAACTTAAATAGTTTGAATAGATGTCCAAAACTCACCTTTTAATGGCACTAGTAAAAGGCAAACAATGTAAACCTTTAAAAATTGCATTATTATTACCTTAATATGGTTATTCAGAGTGATCAGGTTATAATGTGCATGTAAACATAGTGAATGACCAGTTCAAAACATGTCACTGCCTTAAAAAGGAACTAAGGGCATCACTCTTTTACAATGCTAAACAAATAACACAAGACAGTCTTTATGTAACTAATGATGCAAATGTGCTGCTTAAAATACAATGAATTTTGTTACCAGCTGTGTTTTACCTGTTCACGTCTCTTTTGGTTACTGTTTAAAATATGTAGGGTTTTTGTAAACGCTCCTGAGCTGCTCTGATAAATTCCTGCAGGAGCTGAAACAGAAAAGATGAGACAGCAAGAATGTAAAGCACTAATCAGTCTTAACTCAATGTGCCTATTACATTCGAGAACAGTGAGACCTAGTTGGATATGATTGTGTCCTCATGTCAGAACGACACACTCATAGGCCTACTGTTTGCTGTCTTTCTTACAACCATCATTTCTCACACAACAATACTGCATTTAAATGGAAATATGTATTTTGTAAATGTTTGATGTAAATAAATGAACCTATTTTTATCCAAAGTAATACTGACTAACTGTATTTATAAGTTCAAAACTGTATTAATGCCGTAGAGCAATGAAATGTAATAGAACTCGTATTATGGGCCATTTACAGTCCATACAGTACAATGTTGCCTTCACTTTAACTGAGAGAGAATCCCCAAATTGGCTTGATGAACATAAGGGCCACATATGTGGCATAGTGCCAGTCAGTTGTTTGTGGCCGCTAGAGCGCCAACCTGTGAGGCGCTCTTGTGACAACTGGTGTTTAGTTTTATGTGTCGTCTGGACAAGTCAGAAAACCATATAATTGAAGCCCTAGTCAGTCCAAAGCTGCTATAGATACACTTCTAGATTAAGACAACATTGGTGCAATAGCCTGTATAACCTCTAGGCAAATATGGAATCATTATGTATGTTTGAATCTCCTTTTTATACTTTTATTGAGTATGATGTGTAATATGGACCTGTGTCTGCAATAAAGCTTTATATGGCATAGGGTAGAAAGCACAATCGTGGGGCAACCTCTAGCTCACCCAAGAGTGTGGGCCCCATGTAGGCTGAGTCCTTAGCAGCAGCCCGGATTCGAATCTGACCTGTTGCCCACGGCTGCATGCCGTCGTTGTCCCCCTCTTTCCCCTTTCCTCTCTTTAAGCTGTCCTGTTGATGAAAGGGCATAAAAAACATGTAAATAATCCTTTAAAAAAGAAGGAACAAAAGGAAAACACAATCGTGCAGCATGAATTCATCCAACAATCCATTTTTTTTAAAATTGCAATTGGGTTATGTTTCACTGGAAAAGTATTTTTTTTATTCATGTTTTGAGATTTAGTGTAAATCCTAACATATCAATCCCCTCCAGTTTAAACTTGCAAAGGGTGTTGTGTTTTTTTTGTTGATTATGTTGTCACCAAGTCCATTGAAGGTAAGGGACGACAATATAGAACACAATCTGTGTCAATTCAGATCAAAATAAATCCTGGGTCTGAACTTACATTTACATTAATTAACACAAGCTGAGACAAAAGCAGAGCTACAATTGCAAATACTCTAATTACAAACAGTAATGGCACACCTGAACTTAAACTGAGTCCATACAAAACTAATGACTAATGCCACAGAAACTTAACTCTAGCTTTTCTCTAGCTCACTATGTCATAAAATACCACATATTATTCCCATGTAGTCATGGCCCATGACTACACATTTTGTCAAAGCAGGAAAAGCACACGTGTAGGTAATACCATTAACAACGGCTGGGTACACCTGTGTTGGCAAGTCAAAATGTATGCAGTAAAAAAAAAAAGTCTATTCCTTTTCAGTTTCAATCCACATGTTAACAAACTGTGTACAAATCCAGCAGACAAAGCGCAACATTGGTATTCAGTTTTTGGCCACCTCATGAATCTGATTCAAATATCCACGCTCCTTTTAGCTCTGTTTAAGTCTTTAAGAAAAATATCTGGCTCCTTTACTGCTGGATTAAATGACTGAATATGTTTAGCGGCTAATTTAACAGCTAACTTTGTTGTAGAGTAGCTAACGTTAGCTAGAGTAACGTTACAGTGGTTTTATCAGAGCTTTTCACTAAGAATATAGCACTAACGTTAGTTTATTTCTTGTGTAACAACAGTTTCACATTTAAAACTTTTGCACTGATGATTAGCATACAAGTTAGCCATCTGAGCTAATGCTGCAAACTACTGTCAAGTTTTTAGCATCTCTCTCTTATGAATAGCATTTAAGCCACACTTTAAAAAAAATACACTTACCCCTGTTTTAAGGACATTTCCAAGGTTTTCAAAATATTTGTCAACCCAGCTTGAACGTGAAAATGTTATTTCTGCTGCACAGTGGAGAAGTTTACTAGCTAGTAGCAACCAGTTGCATCTGTTTACAGAACAAAACAAAGATGGCAGCCGGAAGTGACATATAGCTTCTTGCTCTTTTTGAAGGCCAATGGTAGAAAATAATGGGGCAGAAACACAATGTGGTGTCTTTATTAATACATACCATCATAGAGTAATAAAAAATGTAAAGCAATTTAAAATACATACAAACTTAAAAGTGCATGGACAATTAAAAATAATCATAATGACAAATAAAAAAACTAAATATTATTCCATAGGTTAGGCCTATGTAGAAATAACTTACTGAGCTAAACAAGACAACATATTTTAATTAGTTTTATAATTTAATCACATCAAAATGAAAGAAAAGAAACACATACATTTCTTCTTTAGTGTTTTTATGTTTGTGTGGAACTTGAAAATGAGCAGTCTAAGGATATGTAACATTAAAAAAAAACTGTAAATGCTTCTGTAAAACCACTACCTGTTTCCCTTAAAGACGTGTTTAGTAGGTCCCCCCCCCCCACTTCTCCAACCACAGAAAATGGATGATCATACATTTGGCAATCCCGCCCACACTGGGAGGAGTAGCAAGAAGACTTCTGCTTACCTGTCAGTTGTAGTCACTGTTAAATCCATGCGCAGTATTCTTGAATTTGTCATTTGTTAGTCAGACCCCTTTCCTGACAGAGGGGGAAATCTTCATTGTCTAAGTATGGACAGCGCGGGGAGAAAAGTGGTGGTCTGTGACAATGGGACAGGGGTAAGTCAAATACTATTCATATTGTGCTACACACTAGCTAGACAGCCTATTAACTGCACTGCATTTTAAGTTTGTATTATTATTGTGTTATCTTCAACCTGTCACACTGTTTTTTTATGCAACCTGCACCAGCTGTGTGAAACATGGGTTTCATTTTAAAGTGGTTACTCTAAAAAGTTCAACGTTTGCTTCTGGATCATGTGTAGTGTTTAACATCTGAAGGGTGTGAACCTGTGTAAATACTGCAGCCTTGAATCTACATCTGTCTGGACTTGTCACTCTGCCTCTGATGTGCACACACACAGCCATAAATGGTTGTGATGCTTTGAAATGAGCAACTATTGGACGAAAAAAAGGAACTGAGATTTGAGATACTCAAACGTCAGGAGTGGCTCAATATAGTGTTGTGGCATGCAAATGTTGATATATGTTAGGACAAACATGATTTTTGAACCATACCTGCAGTCAGAATCCTATTTGTATCCTAGTTGTTTGCCTCTGTGTGGAATGTGTTGCATCCCTCCAGGCTAAAGAATGTGTCTATGGCCCCAAAGACAAGTTGAGACACTACAGTATGAGGTGTTGTCATGATAGGCAGGGGAGCAGCAGTGAATTGCAGGCCATTTAAAGCAATGTAACAGCATGTATTTCCCTGTGCTTGCCAAATAAATTATTACACATGCTTTTACAAAAGTTAATGAAATTGCATTTGCATTGCCTGATAAATAATCTGGTAAATGCATAATGATAACACACTCTGGGACAGTTTCCTGCAGTTTAAGTCTAGTGCCGGATTAGACTGAATGGAACTGACATATAAACTGGAAATTATCCATTACAAAAGGCTTTAGTGCAGGAGTACAACAGTTCTCCATCGATTCAGGGATGTACTTTTGGTTTTAGTCAATACATTAAAACGAGAACTTTATTCACACATACAGAAAAAATCTACTAATGTGTTTCACTCTCACATCCCTCCCCAGTTTGTCAAGTGTGGTTTTGCTGGATCCAACTTCCCAGATCACATCTTCCCTGCCATGGTGGGTCGACCACTCATACGATCAACCACCAAAGTGGGCAACATTGAGATAAAGGTGAGATTACTTTTAATAAGCTGGCTTGACATAGCATGTAACTGGATTTGACTTGAGATAAACAACAACAGGATGATCAAAGGGATGTAAAACTATCTGTCACTTAATGACACTAACTCTCATCCAGCCTCTAATAACAAAAATTGTTTATGTGGGTGGATTCTATTTAAAGCAAAGGGGAATGACAGCCAAGACTGTAAGACTTGTTAAACTAATTAAACACCTGACCTTCCTGCTCTTCTTACCTCTCAGCTCATACGTATCAAAGTGTCTTAGAACTGTACACCTGTCAGCAGCCTAAGACACAGTTATATATATATATCCTGTATATCCTCATCTAACTTGAGGTTGTGACCTTCACTCTTGTAATCCTCACAGGATTGCACAGTCTGGTTATTCTTTGATCATATATCACCTAATTTAAATATTAGGGCCCGAGCGCCAACAGCTGCGAAGACCCTATTAAATCTGAAGGAATTATTCCTTCTTTCTTCCTGCAAATAAATAACCTTTTTGAGGGGCTTAACATACTCAAAAACTCACCATAATTGGCGGTCACATCAAGTCTGGTGAACATTTTCGTATTTTAAGGGTTTTGGGACAAGGTGACTAACAAAACCTGGTACACATATGAGGTGTGTCAAGACGTACATAAAACGTCATTGGAGCCATGCCCTGAACCCAACAGGCAGTCCACCATTTTGATTGGAAAGTTCAAAATATGTGTGATGTTGGCCATTTCCACATGTCGTACTTTAACAAACTCCTTCTAGAGATTTCATGTGATCGACTTCAAATTTGGCCTGTGCCATATCATCGGGATTGGAATTTTAGAAAAAGAATGCCCAGTCCAGATCCTTTTTGAACAAAGCAAGGCAAAAACAGAACATATTCTGACTAACTGTAGAGTTCACACTAGCATCACTCAAAGTTTAAAAACGTTAACTGTCCCCTTTCCATAAAAAGGAACATTTCCTAATCCTGTATTTATAAATTGATGGACATTTAACAGATAGGTCAGCTCTTATCCCTTTGCTGAATTGTTTCTCTCCCACTAGGACTTGATGGTGGGTGATGAGGCCAGTGAATGCCGCTCCATGCTGGAGGTCTCCTACCCCATGGAGAACGGCATGGTGCGCTCCTGGGAAGACATGCTCCACCTGTGGGACTATACCTTTGGTCCCGACCGCCTGGACCTCAACCCATCAGAGTGCAAGGTAGAACACAGCTGGACAGATGTTGCAGGGAGTTCTTTGCTAAATGTTGTGTGTATCTGTTATGGGGATTTGCAAGAAGCCCACAATGTCAACCTTTCAAAACAAAGCTCAAAAACATATATAACTATTGTAACACCACATGAAGTAACAAAATAAAATTCTTAAAATACTAAAACAGCCCTTATTGTAATTAATTCTACACATGTATGTTTTGAAGCATTATCCTATTATCCAGTATTATCCACTCTGTCTATAACTTACAAGAATTTTAAAAATATTTAAAAGTTTCATACCATGCCTGGAAAAACACTGCACATAAAAAGCTTTTTAAAAACATTGACAGTTTGTATTTCATTTTTTTACTTCTTCAAGATCCTGCTGACTGAGCCGCCGATGAACCCCACCAAGAACCGGGAGAAGATCACGGAGGTCATGTTTGAGAAGTACCAGTTCCACGGCATTTATGTGGCAATTCAGGCTGTGCTCACTCTGTATGCTCAAGGTAAGACATCACAACTCAATGAGAAATATACATGTAATGAATTAAATCCTTTGTTCATTTTAACTTTTTGATCTTATGGTGTTGTTACTGAGAGCAAATGTTGTGGTTGTTTTCAGTGCATACACATGAAATCAAACTTCTAACTTCTTTTTTTCTTGTTCAGTCTGACCTTTAGGATTATTAGAATTTTTTCATAAAATACTAAAATATTTAATATTATACGTATTTTATTTAGTTATATATACTATGTATGTGCAGTAGGTTGTACACAGTATCTATCTATCTATCTATCTATCTATCTATCTATATATCTATCTATCTATCT
>NC_045751.1:12668273-12670032 GCF_008692095.1 Etheostoma spectabile | reverse complement strand
TCTATCTATCTATCTATCTATCTATCTATCTATCTATCGATCTGTTGGGATTCAATCTTGTTTACAGGTTTGCTGACCGGCGTGGTCCTCGACTCTGGGGATGGTGTCACCCACATATGTCCGGTATATGAGGGCTTTTCTTTACCCCACCTCACACGGCGGCTGGACATCGCAGGACGTGACATCACACGGTACCTCATTAAGGTGAGCTGGGAGACGCTCAGTTCAGTGTTTGGAACGTAGAAGTCCTTATTTTTTTTGCCCAGCAGTTTTCCTTAGATTAGGATGGCACGTAAATCATGTTTGCAGCTGTCGCCATGGTCCTGCAATGTGCCCTGCTATGCCCTGGTATGCCCTGCAGTGCCCTGCCACGTCCTGCCATGCCCTGCAGTGCCCTGCTATACCCTGCAGTGCCCCGCTATACCCAGCAGTTCCCTGCTACGCCCTGCTATGCCTTGCAGTTCCCTGCTATGCCCTGCAGTTCCCTGCTACAGTATGTCCTGCTACGCCCTGCTAGGCCTTACAGTCCCCTGGTATGCCCTGCAGTTCCCTGCTATGACCTTCTACGCCCTGCTATGTCCTGCTACGCCCTGCTATGTCCTGCTACGCCCTGCTATGACCTGCTACGCCCTGCCATGCCTTGCAGTTCCCTGCTATTCCCTCCGGTGCCCTGCTACGCCCTGCTATGCCCGCCATACCCTAAAAACGCCCTGCAGTGCCCTGCTAGCCATGAACTACTACTACTATTTCTAGTCATAGTTCCATTATCTTTATTGTAACTATTATTGCCACTGTTTTATCACACGCCCAACCGGCACCGTCAGACACCGCCTACCAAGAGCCTGGGTCTGTCATAGGTTTCTCCCTAAAAGGAAGTTTTTCCTCACCTCACTAAATGCTTGCTCTTGGGGGAATTACTAGAATTGTTGGGTCTTTGTAAATTACAGAGTGTGTTCTAGACCTACGCTATCTTTAAAGTGTCTTGAGATAACTCTTGTTTTGATTTGATACTATAAATAAAATTGAATTGAAATTGAAGTGAATGTTGCAAGTGAAAACAAAATAGGAAAATGAGACATTCTGAAAATACTGATAATATTAGTAAAATATTAGTAAATTCTGTTGGCAAATATCCTAAAAAGAAAAAAAATGACAAAAACACTTACCTTTTATCTTATGGCCATCAGCTCCTGCTTCTCCGCGGTTACGTCTTCAACCAAACGGCAGACTTTGAGACCGTGCGCATGCTGAAGGAGAAGCTCTGCTATGTCGGATACAACATCGAGCAGGAGCAGCGCCTGGCCACAGAGACCACCTTCCTGGTGGAGGAGTTCACGGCATGTGGCACATGTCTCTGTTAAAAACTGATATTGTAAAGTCTATGGTTCAACACTTTGGGAAATATTCCCATTTGTTTTTCCTGCCAAAAGTTAGATGAGAAGATCAATACCACTCATGCATCTGAAAGTGGCATCGGTTTTCTCATCTAACTCTTGGCAGGAAAATAAATAGCCTACGTGTTTTCCCCCAGGTCTTTTTTTTGAACATGTCTGATTTTAGTGCCTTTTCACTTGCTGTATACTATACATGTATGAAAATACATTGTTGCCAAGGGCGTAACTTTGTGTTCAACAATGGGGGGGGTTGAATTGCTCTTCAACAATTTGTGCCTTCATAGCATCAAGTTATAGCGCAAATGTCTTCATTTATGTAAAGGAATTTATAATAGAGTTTTGGGGTGAGTTGCACTAAGCACTTT
>NC_045751.1:12666047-12668263 GCF_008692095.1 Etheostoma spectabile | reverse complement strand
GGGGGAGGGGGGGGGGGTAACCATGATTGTGGCACGCTGCAATACACAATGTTGCCGTGTTGTTCATCTGCAAAACTAAAATCGTTGCCTGTGTGCAGTGCAGCTCCCTGACGGCCGGCAGGTGAAGGTGGGTGGAGAGAGGTTCGGGGCCCCTGAAGCTCTCTTCCAGCCTCATCTCATCAACGTGGAGGGAGCAGGAGTGGCTGAGCTGTTGTTTAACACCATCCAGGCTGCAGACATTGACCTCAGGTCTGGGTCTCCTCACTGCTGTCTGTAATAATGCCCTACAGAAGAAAAACATGGGGATGGAGACAAACAAAGCATTTCTTTTACCCCATTTACCATCTGATTTTCTGTGCAGGGCAGACTTCTATAAGCACATTGTTCTGTCCGGAGGGACCACCATGTACCCCGGACTTCCATCCAGGCTAGAAAGAGAGATCAAGCAGCTCTACCTGGAGAGGGTGCTGGAGGGAGACACTCAGAAACTATCAGTAAGAACTTTAATATTCACTCACAATGTTTCATTACTGCTTTTCTGGAGAATAATAAGATTGTTTTGTTACTGTTGTTTCCAGAGACAATAATAAACTGTCAATCCTTGCACTATTTGTACTATTAATTACAAAAAGGTTAAAATTAAGGAAATGTTAGCCATTTACAATGATCATCAAGGATCCATTTTATAACCAGTGACATTTTAATATTATACGGCAACATCTGTTGCATTTATTGAGAATATATATTTTTTAATAGAATTACTGTGATGGTTATTTTAGAATAGGTTTTCCTACTGCAGTTGTAGGAGCGCTTTCATCTGGTGCTCTAACACACATAGAGAGACAGAGAGCATAAATGCATGAACATGTAGAGCACTGTGTTTCCGTCACCTGTGCTTTCTTGTTTCATCTGTGCAGAAGTTTAAGATCCGCATGGAGGACCCTCCCCGGCGTAAACACATGGTGTTCATGGGCGGCGCGGTGCTGGCCAACATCATGAAAGACAAGGAGTCCTTCTGGCTGAGCAGGGCAGAGTACGAGGAAAAAGGCCTGGGAGTGCTGCAAAAACTGGGAGTTGGCGTCAGATAAAACATAAAACTTAAAAAGGAAAACAACATAACCTAGATGTTTCAATTTTTGTATCAAGTTCTCACTTAATAGCCTGGCATGCTGGATGAAAACGCTTGTTCTCAATGTACCTTTATGACTGCTGGTGCGGATTAATCAATTTGTTGTCCCAGAATCCTTCGCTCTCCTACATGTACAGCAAGTCTCAGGTATCCATTCATTTGTTTGTTACTTCCACAACAAGTGACCATAAGATGGGCAACCATAAATATGTTTAGGACACACAGAACACACGCAGTGTATGGAAACCTGAAACTTTAACACACTTTTTTTTAATACAGTGTGACTACTAAATAAGCAATTCGAGTGTTGTTTTCTGTCATTTCAAATGGGTCCCGATTTAACCTCATGCAATTTATAACTTCTCATGTGAGTGAAATTCTGTCCATAAATTAAAAAAATATTTATTACATCCAATGAGACAGTCTGCTTTGTAAAAGGCTGCTGGAAACAATGAAAAACACCAGTGACTGATGTGTGAAATGTTTAAAATTGTAAATAACCACAAGCCTGTTAAACTAGACTGAAGGAACAAATTAGCTTTTTATTTATAGTTATTTCTCAAAAGATTAAAAAGAATACAATTAATTTGTATGGATTTAGTTGTTTTTTTGTGTTGCATTTGGGCAATATCAGTCCTAATATTTAAGGATTTAAGGATTCAAACATGCTAATTAAGCCTTGTGCAAGCAGTGCTTTCTTTGATTTGGTAAAAGCTGAAATACCAAAATAAAAGACCAAAATATCAAATCTGTTAGGATGTTAACATTAGAAACCACAAATCTTGAATTAATAACCCATCTGGGGATGGTAAATGCAGGAGATCAAGTTGTGTTATTTGCTGCCCTCTGGTGGTTGAGTGTTTTTAAGCCATTGAAACACAGTCACAATCTCACCACAAAATACTGGATGTAACAACATTGTGAACAGATGTTGCAATTTTTATTGCGATACTGAGTTACCTGACAAAATACAGTTATATGTTTTCACACTGAAAAAAAAGAAATAGTGAGCTCTTACTATGAAAACATGCTTCACACACACACACACACACACACACGCACACACACGCACACGCACACACACACA
>NC_045751.1:12663570-12666037 GCF_008692095.1 Etheostoma spectabile | reverse complement strand
CACACACACACACACACACACACACCACATTCGCAGAACCTTCAGTTAAACGAAAAAGCATGCAATTATGTTCAAAACACATCTCAAAATGAACCTCCTCAGCCGATTAAAAACTCCAGATATGTTGAAAATCCAAACTTTGATATCTACCCAACAAATTGAACAATTAAAAGTTTAAGTTTAAAATACACAATATGATAATTGTTAATGACACTGAGTCAAACAGTCAGTTGATCATGATGACTTGCAGCAGGAGTCACCAGAATCTGGTGACGTTTACATTTACATTCCACCAGTCCCCGCGAGGTCCTGGTTAATTGGTCTGACTGTACGCTCAGTCCGAGTTGTAACGCAGTGTTATTTTACAGTACGGCCGAGAGAAACAGTAGAACTCAAAAGCAGTGAATTCAAACGTGAAATAAATGCATTTGTGAAAGGATTAAAGTCTGACACTGAAAAAGATTTGATGACATTCAGTAAATCTGTTGCAGGTTGTCTCGGTGTGTAGATTTAATTTTTTTCTCACATGGTTTAGAAAAAAAAAAAAGAGAGCTGATGCTGTTCTATCACTTCCCTCCTACTCGCCCAATACTCCACCTGCCAAAAAACACCTAACAGAATACACAAGCAAGGAGAGTCTGCGCTTTTTCTCAAAAAGCAAAAATTAAATGGTGGGTGATCCTAAAAATAAACAGCTGATTTAAAGCTGAAGTAAATGACCTCTCTTAATCTGTTTTTCTTTTTTGTCACTTTGGTATTGAGGTTAAGTCTTGTTGACTATTTTTTTCAAACTGTATTCCAGGGAGCAAAGAAAGGTTTGTATCCCCAAACCCTTTAACAACGTGGTTCCATCCGACTTTTACAAATAAAAGTAAAGTTATAAAACATCCAGGTGTTCTTTTAGATTTTGCCTAGGACTATACTGTGAAAGGGTTACATCACCACAGCGGACAATTTGCCTTCTAGTGTGCATACAGGAAGTGATTTTGTTTCCAGGCAACAGTAGTCTCACAGAATTTGTCTTTGGATTTGAGCCTCTTCACGTTTTAATGATGTAATCCCTTCATGGTATAACTCTGGGTTCATGTTTCAAATAACAACCAAATCCATTTATTACACATTTTCCATGTCACAAACAGTAGTACACTCCTTTACACCAGCAGCCACTCTGAGTGGTACATAGTACAACTTTTGGCAACAGTCCCTATGTTGGTCCTGCTGTGCTCTGCATGTTGATCCATTTAGGAAAGAGTTTACCATTAAAGGTCTGCTCCTAGTCTGGAGAAGGGCTGTAGTTTTTCACAAGTCCTGACCCACGACGAGACACAACACACCGCCGGAGAGTAAGAGACAGAACAAGAGAGAGAACGAGAGAGAAAGAGAGAGCAACCATCCATCTCCTCCTCCCTCCTTCCTCCATTCCTCCCACTCACTCCTCACACACCGACTCGCTCAGGTCCACGGCGCCACCCCTGGTGAGCCGCCGCATCTTGCTGAAGTCGTGGTCGGTCCTCAGGTAGGAGAGCGAGGGGCCCCCCTCGCTGTGGCTGGCCAGGTCCTGAGGCTGGGCGTGAGGCGGCAGGGCCCTCATCTCGCCGCCACTGCGCCAGTACAGGGTGTATTGCTCCGGGTCGGACACTTCGAAAGTGGCGGCACACAGCTGCGCCAGGGCCTGGCTGGTCTCCCCGGCTCTCCACTGCAACGTCCGCACGGCGCTCCGCTCCCCGTCCTGGAACAGTATCCGAACGCACCTCTGGAGGGAGGAAGTCAGGGAGGGAGGAGAAGAGAAGAGGAAAAAAAGAGTGAATATATTCTGTATTCATGCAAAACTGAGGTCAAGAGGCTTATGGAGTGAGGGCAAAAGAGGGGGAGGAGAGAGAGATGAAGCCAGAGGAGGAGTAAAAGCTGTGCAGGCACACAGGCTGATAATCCACCATAATAAATGTGTCAAAATGATGCTCATAAAATAAATTCTGTCGAATAAAACAAAGCTTCTACGTCACACACACACAACCAGCGGTCCAAAAGATAAAAATCAAACATAAAAATCATCTTTGTCAAATTGCTCTTTTCTCTGTTGCATGTTACAGCTTCATTGACAAACTCCCAATATTAATCCACTAGAGCATGTCCACGTCCAAACTCACCAAATACAATCCATTAAACTCGCTCTATCTTGGTGCCCTGGTGGAGTTTTCTCTCCACACTTCAATCCAAACAGAAAGTTTTAGCCATTTTAAAAAGAACAAAAAAGACAATAAAACACAACTAACGAGTCTGTCTCAACAGTTGGCACTCTTTAAACACTTACCAGCAATTGTGCTGTTCCTAAGCTATTATATAATGTCAGATTCAACCACCTACGGACAACTTCAAAACTCTCAATGAAAACATGCTTACCATAATCCTTTAACCAAACATGCAAGAAACCAGAGAGAATTCTCTTCTCTGCCACACACAAAAACCC
>NC_045751.1:12656698-12663560 GCF_008692095.1 Etheostoma spectabile | reverse complement strand
TGCACACATAACTACCCCCCCCCCCTCAAACACAATCACACACACACACACACACACGCACTCACTCACACACACTCACTCAGACAGATGCACAAGTGGCAAAATATGCTCTAAAAAATAAAAATAAATGCACACACACCAGAAATTACAATCAACAGGTCTGCCATTATTAAAACTTACAGAGTCACTGAGCTCCTCGCTGTCCGTGTGCATATTGTGTTTGCCTGCTTCGATGGGTAGATGCAGCTCAATAAATTTCATGTTATCTGACCGCCCACTTCTTCATAGCACTTGGCTCACTGATCCCCGCCTGTGTCAGTGGAAAATCTGGCTGCCGGGTGAGTTAGATCGGCTATTTGAAGCCAGGAGAGGCACCACGTGACGAGACAGAAACGTTGTGGATGACAATGTCTTTTTTACATGGCATCTGGTGGACAGTTTTACCAATCTGGGGCCGGGAAAGTGATAAACGGAAAGTGTAGGTAAAGGTCGGTGTTTGTGTGTGTGTGCGCAGATTAGTGCACGCCACATCGTAAGCCGGTGGCCCCAGATCAGTGGATTACCTCTAGAATTGATAAAAAACTAATCCCATAAAATGATTTTGAAATGTGTTTGCACGCAAAGAAGTGAAATCGAGGTGTGTTGTCTGGTTTTTGATGGATGACCTATTGTCCATCTGAAAATCTTCACCTTTTGCTTGACCACTTGAAAAATGAAAGTGCTGCCCTAGACTCCCCAAGAAGCACCAGCAGTAATACAGGAGATCCCATTTGAATCAAAAATCGGTCGCTGTGGCTCATTCTTGCTCATTCTGCCCCACCTGTTATTATTTTAGAGATGTTGGATAATCTGATGTTGCTCGGCGTGCATCGCCATCAGTATGATTAATGTAAAATCTGACCTCTTTGGGTGGATTATCACCTTGTTTTTGTTGCTTTTGTGCCATTCGAAAGATGAACAGGTTCATGTTTGAATTGTGAAATGTGGAATGAATCAATGATTCTTAGTGTCTGTTTGACTTCTTCTAACATTAGAAGCTGGAGTTTAGACCCAAGGTATAATGACAGGTCATTTCAGGGGGGCTGTCAGTTACAGACAAGAACTCTAATGCTAGGAACACATGATAAGACTTTTTAAAAATGAAGCAGTGTATATACACAAATTACACATTTATAGACCATATTTCACATATTACAGTTTTAACTAGATGCTAACTAGCTAAAACTTTAGGTTCAGATTAGATTTTTTCCACAATTCAAATGCAAAAATCCCATTTCTTACAATTGTGACCTTAAGTGGACCATTTTAAGTCAGTCTGACTTAATAGCAGTCTGATAATTACCAGTCATCTTTCATAATAATTGTTAAAGACTTGTAAGAGGCTGACAATCAGCTGCACATACTATTTTTCCTATCTGCACACAACAACTCTGTCTGCGATAGTTTATGACCTGTGCAGCATCTGCAATAAGCGAGAGTAAGGAGCCCCTGCTGTCAATCACGTTAGATTACTGGTTGTTGTATTTTACAGCCTTCGATCCACAGTCAGCCACCTGAAACCCATTTAGGGTTCCAGCCTATATTTCAGAAAGCTCTGTATCACTCTATCCTTCCTGCATCACTTAGCATGGGACTATAAATTCTCCCATGAGCATTAACCGTTGTCCAGTACTTAAAGCATTGAAAAAATATTTAGTTTTGACACAAATAACAATTTCTTTTCACTAACAGCAAAAAATATATGTATTTTTATTTTTTTGCCATTATGTTGTTCACATAGTACTGTGGAGAGTATCCCAGAGAACTGTTTCACTGCATAATAAGCAGGAGCTCCTACACACCAATGCACATCAATCAGCACTTCACACAGGGCAGCTATGTGTGGCAGCTATATAGAAGATCACTGTGCAAACCCACACATACTGTAACACTACCAGTGTTTCTGTGGGGTGCTACTACAATCAAAACAGCTGGTACAGTACCTACCTGGCTCTGCTGGTTCTCCTTTTGTCTCTGGGCCTCACGGCTCCGTCTGCTGCTCCACTCCTTCAGAGCCTCCTGGGCCTCTGGCGTCAGGCAGCCGGTGAACGGCTGCTCCCTGTCCAGGCTCTGGATCAGACACAGACTGGCATACACACTGGTCAGGTAGTACCCACCTGGAACCACAAAGAGAACACAACTTAGCGTCTAGTGGCTTTAAATGAGAGCCAAATAGTTAGTCAAATTCAACCAGGACCTAGGGATTAATGAGCAGGTACTAGTTACTAGTACTAGAAGTAGTAATAGTAACTGTGGATAATATACTAATTAAAAATTGGCTTGTTTTCTTACTAGTAAGAATGTAAAAGATAAAGGAAAAAAAGAAAATGAGATTATTAAAAGGAAAAGATGATTTAGTTGGCAACTATTTAGATAATAAATCAAGTCATTTTTTATAGACAAAATACTAAAACTTCACTGGTAGTTGCTTCTCAGATACCTTGCTGGTTTTCTTAGTTTTCTATGATAGCAAATTAAATATGCTAGCTTCGTAGTTGGGCTTATATAAAACAATTAATCAATGCAGGGTTAGGGTTAGGGTTAGGGTTAAGGTTAGGCAGATTTAGTGAAAATAATCATTAGTCAGCTTTAGTTACAGTATTATAACTTCTGAGTAAGATATAAGAAGGTACATTTCCATAATTATAATGCATTTTGACCAAACAGCCGGCCATACAAGTCCTACACATTGGGTTTGTAGTCCTAACCAACTCAAAGTGCATTTGTGGCATAATTGAACGCCATTTTAAGGTCACTTTAAAAAGTAAACAACAAACAGTCACAGTGAGTCACTGGAGGCGAGGATGTTTTCTTTCACCAATGACTAAACTTCAAACAAAGAGTTTACGTCAGGTAACTCAAGTCGACAGCTGTTAATTTACCTGCTGTAGGGGTGTATATCCTATTTACTTGTTTTCTAAAGACAAACAATACAGTCTGTTATTGGTTTAACTAACTAAAGACATTTTTGGGCTACAGGTAGCATTTTGAGTTTGGGTTGTACCCTCTCCTCCGAGCCAGGAGGTCTCCAGCAGCTCCATCATGTACTCCACCTCTATCAGGATGTGAGGCTTGTTGCACTCCACAATCACGTAAGACAGTGACGGCAGGAAGTCTTCCCAGCTCACTTCCTGTGCTGGAAAGAAAATAACAGGAGGACAAAATATGGGTATGCTATTTTCTTTGATTTTGTTGATGCAGGTTGTTGAAAATATGAATTGAATATTATTTATATATTCTAGCAAAGTATGGAGAGAAATAATAAAAAAAAAAAGTTGTCTTTTTGGTCCAAATCATTTGGTTTTACTCAGCTTAAGTTTAGCCTAGCATAGTTACCCTTCTAACTAGACTTTGCAAATCATATTTAGTAAAAATTTCAAATAAGTTCCAATGCACCAATTCCAAAATTAAACCCAAAATTATAGTTGACTGAGATGATGACACATTTATTTCCATCAGGTCGTGATGACTCAGCTCACACAGATACAGTATGTCTGAAGTGTGGAGCTTTTTGAAAGTGACAAACAATTCAGCTTTGCAAATGTTGTTTATTGTTTATTCATTCCTTTAACAGGGAAGCTTTTAAGCAGAAAATACAGTATGTTTCATAAAAGTTACAGCAAATGGAGTATTTCCATCTCCCATATTGAAGTGATGTGTAGTTTTTGAATAAGGACTGCTACTAATACTTTTTAGCTACAATCTAACCTTACCATCCAACAAAACGACAAAGTGTTTGGGCTCACCATGTAAGGACCCCATGGCCTTGTGGACGCACTTGCACACTTGCAGCAGCAGCAGCACCTTGTCGATGGGCGAGTGCGTCCTCTGCATTAGGACCAGCTTCTGCTTAACCCTTTCCACCTCGCGGCTGTCGGGGACGCCCGTCCGCACGCCGAGCTGCTCCATGGCAGCGTCCCCCTTCAGACGGATCATGTTTTGGGTGAGGCGCTGGCTGGTGCCGTCTTGATTGTGCAACGCAATTAGAGCTTTTTCAAGGTGGGACTTCAGAGGCCTGAGCACACAGGAGAACATGGCCCGCTCCAGGGCCAGGTCTGAGGACAGAGGGAGGAGTTCATTGCCTGGGCTGAAACTAAACATTTTAGCACAACTGTGATTCTATTTTTCTGTAAACAAAGTTGCTTGTGAGATTTATTTATCTGGTCATTTGCAGATGCAGAAATGTGTCTGCATATCTAGAGGCACTGGCAAGAGGCCCAGAAAGGTATGCTGCTTTTGTTAGAGTGAATGAAGTGTCTGCGATGAAAATGAAGTCACTCTCCCACAAAATGTTTTAAAAAAATAACAAGGACAAGTTTTCTGATTTTCTTATTGATTGCATATGTGATTAAATTGTGTTTTAACATTTTATCCAATGGACAAAACAGAACATATACAAACACAGAAAAATAATCAATACCAGCATCTTGTGTTCATGTGATTTCTAAATTGTCATCTCTCTTCAAGACAGGGCATCAAGATTAGGTAATAAAGCAGGACCTTATCGTATCACTTGTTTTCAATCAAATGAACACAAACCAGTAAAGTCCTGCACACACAGAATTAATCCATGCCTCCTCTAGACATAGGTGGTGTTGGAAGCTCTGTGACATAGTGACTCCTCACAAAACTTGTTGGTGAACTAAGCGCTAACAAAGTAGCCAGCCTTGAACATGGCAAGGCAAGGCAAGGCAGCTTTATTTGTATAGCACATTTCAGCAACAGGGCAATTCAAAGTGCTTTACACAAAATCAGTTAAACAGATAAAACACAAAGAAAAACAGTTAAAAATATAAGCATTAAAACCGGTAAAACACATTAATAGACAGTTAAAAAAGACACATAAAACACAAGAATAAAAGTTACCGTGCAGCATAAGAAATTTAAAGAAATGAGCAGTCATTTAAAGAAAGGCAGCATCAAAAAGAAAGGTCTTCAGCCTTGATTTAAAAGAACTGAGAGTAGCAGGATCTACAGGTTTCGGGAGTTTATTCCAGATATGAGGAGCATAGAAACTGAAAGCTGCTTCACCTGTTTATTCTGACTCTGGGGACAGAAAGTAGACCTCCCAGATGACCTGAGAGGTCTGGGGGGTCATAGTGTAGTAGCAGATCAGAATGTATTTTGGACCTAAACCGTTAAGTGATTTATAAACTAGCAAGAGTACTTTGAATCAATTCTTTGAGACACAGGAAGCCAGTGTAAAGACTTCAGAACTGGAGTGATGTGATCCAGTTCTTGGTCATTAGTGAGGACTCGAGCAGCAGCGTTCTGAATCAGCTGTAGCTGTCTGATTGATTGAACATGCTAGCGCTAGTCAGTCACAACAGCTTTAAGTCTGGCTGTTTAACTGTTATTAGTTATTAGTATTATTATTAATTAGCTAGCTGTTTGCCAAGAAGTAGGTATGTATGTAGCTCCTTCATGTAAAATCACAATTGGTTTTACATTTCTGTTTGTGAACATATTAACGGAACACGCCACTGTTGTTGAAGAGTTGTTGTGAGTAAAAGTGAGCCAACAAAAAACAACAACAACAACCTAATTACTTCTTGTAGCCTGCATATTCACAACGAGTAAAGCACTGCAGATTAAGACTAGATGATTTCCTAGGCAGATATTGACTTTGGACTATACTGGGTGGAAGCACAGGCAAAGAACTGCTACATGGCGCGGAGATGTCACGCAGCAACTCAGTGTGAGTACAAGTCTAATATGGGTTGATCTATCCCGTAAAATAACCATGTGTCATGTTTACAGTAATCACTTTCTCTGTGGTCAGCTGTTTATTGGGTCCATTCTGCGTTTTTCCCAGTTGACTTTATCACACCGAAAAAAAAGTCGAGGACCGCAGGATATCTCACGTCCTTGGGCTATTGAGTGATCGCAACCTCCTCCTCTTGATCTATTTCCAAAGCACGCAGCTCCTCTTCTGAAAACTCTGGTTTGTAGAGGTATGCTTTCTTGAACTTGACTGTCTGAGAACTTGTCCTCTTCGTCTCTCACAAAATCCGCCATGTTCGTCGCCATTCACTGTCTACTGTAGGAAAAATAGTCAGCTATTCACGCCAGGTATGTTGACGGAAGTTGGGGGGATTTAAGGTGCCCATGTAGTAGTGCTTCGGCTGTGCTTCCACCCAATATAGTCCCAAATCAATACCTGCCTAGGAAACTGCCTTTGTACTTGATGTGAATACGCAGGCCACAAGAAGTAATTAGGTTGTAGTTTTTTTGTTGGCACACTTTTACTCACAACGTGCTAACCAGCAACATAGGGTTCCATTCAATATGCTAAGCTAACTAGTGGCAGAGCTGCAGGTGTTGCAACAGACAAAAACAATGCATGTACTGAGACAAAAAAATGCGTTGGCCCACCTATCTACAGCTAGAGGAGACCATAGTAAGCCCTATTTAAACACACGGCGGCGTGTTCCTTTAAACCAAGGAGATACAACCTGTTAATTTGTGATCTTGTGCTTGTATGCATTTTTTTTTTTTACTTTGGACGGAGCCAGGCCAGCGGTTTTCTCTTGTTTGTGGTCTTTTATGCTGAGAGAGAGTGGTGTTAACCATCCCACTCTCACAAAGAAAGGGAATTACCCTACTTCCCCAAATGTTAAACCACTGTTTAAAAACCTCTTTGCACACGGTCAGAAATGCAAAGTCATCAAGACTGGAGATACAGTTTTATTTTTGGCCTGACAACAGAGATATGTAATGCGCAAAGTCGTGGATATGTTACACTTGCATGCTCTTCAGGTTGAAACACACGCGCCACGCACGCACACACGCGCACACACACACACACACACACACACACACA
>NC_045751.1:12652995-12656688 GCF_008692095.1 Etheostoma spectabile | reverse complement strand
ACAGACACACACACACACACACACACACAGTAATCAGTCAGTGGGCAGTCCTGACTAAGTGGGTAACAATTCTCCAGTGGACAGAGTTTTCCACTCATCATCAAATCCTCCTCTCCCTCTCTTCATTCTTCATGTTTCCCTCCTGTATAATTTCCCAACATATCCCCCTATCTATCTTACTATATCTTGCCCCCTTGTGATTAATCATTCACGCCCTCCATGCTTTGCCTCCCTCTCCTCCCCCCTCCCAGCATCCCTCTCTTTTACCAGCTCTGGAGAGTAACATAGTATGAGATGTATGGATGTAGAGTAGTGTGATTACAGCCTTGTCAGTTACTGGCTAATATTGAAGAAAACTGACTTTTTTATCAGTTACTCCCACATCTGTAACTGATTACACTTTCAAAGTATCCTGCCTATTTCTATCCCTCCCTCCCACCCTCCCCTGAATCGTGCTGCTCTTCAAGTGAGCGTGGGTCTGTGATATATTTTTATGATAAACGAGGGGGAGAAAAAAATGCAAATGCCTCCCACCGACGCAAAGTGAGATAGATCAGAATCAAAGCCCAGGAAGGAAGGATGGGAGGAAGAAAAGCAGCGGACGACCGCTCTCCCCTGAAGCCTCTGTACTGCCAAGCAACCATCCATCATCACACGTTTACACACAAACACACCTGCAAACACACACTCGGCTACACAGGACAGGAGTCCATAAAAGAAAAACCTACGCACAGGACTGTGTAAAAATCTCTAACTAGAATTACTTCAAAGTAGCAGCCTGCCATGTCTTTACAGTAACGTGAAGAATCTCACTTTGAATATGTTGGATATGAAAGCAGGCACGCCGGGCAGGGCTTTCCTAATGCTGTTTTCTAAATACCAGAGACAATATGAGCTCTAGTGAATGAGGCTCTACTCCCCCCACGCAAACTACTTTGTGTTGACAGTGCCTTTCACTGGAGCCTGGGCAGCCCACCATCTATGAGAAAAGGCTGTCTGTTTCCATAGACCTGCGTCCTCTGGCACTGTGCTCTATTGAATCAGTGTTTTCTAATAGCAGTTTTTTTTCTTATCATATCTTTCCCTCCTCCAGTCCCCTGCTGCACTCACCGTCTCCTCGTTTTGATTTGATAAACTAACCATACATATGGAAAAATCACAAGGTTGAGAAGATTGAGCTCAGAATTTAATCCAGCACAGTCAGCTAAATTCAATCAAATAATCCGCTAAGTGACTTACTTTGAGTGGAGGTGTACTTTATAGGAGATTGATAAGTTGTAACTAATGGCTGCAATAACGTCTACACAGATGTTATTCAGAGATATTTTCCATTACACGTTTCCAGATATTGGGTAGAATTAAATCTGTCCAGTTTAGTTCTGCTGCAATATTCTGAACCCATCTACTGACAGGAAGTTGGATCAACCAATCAGGTTGATTGATGCTCAAAGCTGCAAAATGAGTTGTTGAGATGTGGTAGTCCATCCCTTCTTAACCTACAGCTAGCTTTAATTTGTGCAAGAAAGTGGAAATACATAGTTTGCGCTATGATTCCAATATAATGTGTTTTACTTTGTCAATGTGTTTGTGTACCTTTCTCGTTCTCTGGCACCAGGGTTTCAATGGGGGGCTCCAGTTCTCCGCTGTCCAGCAAGCAGCATCTTGCCTGGGACAGAAAGAGGCGCAGACCCTGCAGGAGCTGCACAGAGGTCACATTTGAAGTGGAAGAGGATGAGGATGGAGAAGAGGAAGCCAGGGATTTGAGCAATTCTCTCTGTGCCAGGAGGAAGTCCTGAACCATGCCCCCAAAGATGGAGCGCCTGTCTCTGGACAGCTCCTCCACCAGCCGCGTCAGCCGCTTGTCTGGAGCAAAGAAACACACAAATGCCTCGCTCATGCGGTGCAGCCCACCACGGCCTCGAGAGCGCACAAGTGGTGGGCGCTGGTAGAAGTGAGTTGGGGCTTGGGTCATGCTTTCTGGATCAGAGTCATTGTCCTCATCCATGCTGCTGAAGGAGCTGCTGCTGTCGAGCTCGGCCAGGGACGGAGCCGGGCGGCGTTCCAGGGCCAGAACTGCCACCTCAATGCCCTGCTCCACTGCTTGGGCGGACTGTTGGGGCTGGGGAGGCTCAACTTTTGCAGATGTCTTGACAAGGACAGAAGTGGTAATTTTACAGATAATAGAGATGTTTCTTATCGTATCTTAGTATGAATTTCCTAAATGCAAGATGAGTTCAGTTAACAAAATAACAAAGCATGCTCAAGTTCATTTGAATATCATTAAAAAGTATTATGCGACTGTAAAGACGATTTTCTAAACTTCCAAATATTCACAGTCGCACATAGACGTGAAGGCATGGTCTGAAAGACAAATAAAAACACATATTACTTGTGGCACGTAGACAGACATCATGTCCTCTTCCTCTGCAGAACCCGGTGATACAGCAGGGGTTCTCCTCAGGACCCCTGCCCCAGGGTGAATTCTTCTCTGTGGGTTAGTGCTGGCCTTCTGCAGCCTCTCTGACCCGCCGGGCAGCTCCAATGATGAGCGAGGGGAGAAGGAGCCGACTCCTTCCATGGACAGATTCATTGAGGACTCGGAGAGCCTGAGCCGCATGCTGCGCTTGAAGCGGTGCCGTTTATTGGAGGCACTGTGGTTAGTGAGTTGTGGCTGCTGTAGAAAAAAAAAAGGGGATTCAGTCCTTAATCTTACAAAAGCCAATGACTTCTGAACTGTTCATTTTTCATAGGATAAAAGGTGAAGTGCAAGGTAAAGAGTATTATATTAGCAGTCATATACACTAGGAAGATGGATTTACAGCAATGAAGGAAAAAAGGAAACTTTTCAGGAACAACACAACATTTTCTGTCAAAAAGTTTTCTTATTCTATAAACAATTTAAAGTTTAAATTAAGGTAAAAATACTAGAACATCAATGAAGAGAAAGCTCATATAACCACACAACCTTCACAACTAACCTTGCTAACCTCCAGTTGTAGGAAGAGCGGGTTGATAAAGCAGAGTTTGCCTGGTCTACTCCGGGTCAGCAGGGTACATCGCTCCTGGGCCATCTGACTCTGGTTGCCGCTGGTTGATGCAACCGGGTCCACCGGTCCGTTTTGGATATCTGAAGCAGTCGGTGCGCTCCAGAAGTCTAGTCCAGAAAGAAGAAGAGAGTTTGGATCCAGTCACAGTATCCAGTGCTGCAAAGAGGTAATTCAAAAAGGATGTCTAACAGAGTGTCGCGTGACCGAATGGCCAATTAGACGATTGGACAGAGGGCTCTGTATTTCACTGATGTTTTTATTCTTTTAGAGATACCTAGCCAGATATACAGTATTTCTGCTAGGCCTGAAGGAGAAATATTGTGGAAGCCAAAGCTGTCAAAAAACAGAAAACTGGCAGCTTGTGGAGATATTTAAAAGCATATGAACGCTGTCGAAACGGCGAGAAATAGTTCAAGTTAATTTGGAACCATTATTGAATAAAGAATAAAATCTCTTGTGATGTTAAGGGACGGTAATCCACGAACACCCTGGTGGACAACAGTGGTAGGTGGGAAGCTGTACGACTGAAGAAGGAGTCTCTCCGGGATATGCTACCCCGGAGGGGATCCAGAGGCAGTTGCAAGGTACCGAAGGGCTGCAGCCTCTGTCGTGAAAGAGGCAAAGCAGCGGGTGTGGGAGAAGTTCG
>NC_045751.1:12652414-12652985 GCF_008692095.1 Etheostoma spectabile | reverse complement strand
GGAGGAGGACTTTTGGTTGGCACCAAGGTGCTTCTGATAAACCGTTCGCCATCTTAGGAGGGGGAAGCGAGGAATCATCCAAGCTGTGTACAGTAAGGATGGGATGCTGTTGACCTCAACAGAGGAGGCAATAAAGCGGTGGAAGGAATATTTTGAGGAACTCCTAAATCCAGCTAACACGCCCTCTATGGGAGAGGCAGAGCTGGAGGATGATGGGGGATTGTTGTCAGAATCGAGAATGCGTATGACAAGGTCCCCCGGGAGAAACTGTAGGAGGTGGGTTAAGGGGGTCCCTTCTCAGGGCCATCAAATCTCTGTATGATCCTACCCTGACCTATGGTCATGAAGGCCGGGTCATGACCGAAAGAACGACATCTATGGTACAAGCAGCTGAAATGGGTTTCCTCAGGAGAGTGGCTGGCATGTCCCTTCTCATCTGTGAGGCGCTCGGAGTAGAGCCGCTGCTCCTTAGCGTTGAAAGGAGCCAGTTGAGGTGGTTCGAACATCTGGTAAGGATGCCTCCTGGAGGCGTCCCTAGGGAGGTGTTCCAGGCAGGTCCAGCTGGGAGGAG
>NC_045751.1:12649016-12652404 GCF_008692095.1 Etheostoma spectabile | reverse complement strand
AGACCCAGGACTAGGTGGAGAGATTATATCTCCAACCTGATTATATCCCCAACCTGGCCTGGGAACGCCTCGGGATCCCCCAGTCAGAGACGGTTGATGTGGCTCGGGAAAGGGAAGTTAGTAAATTCAGTTTTAAAAGGATGAGAGGTCTTTAATTTATTGTACCTTGGCCCATGTGTGAGATGGCCTCCAGCTGCCTGTGTGTTGTGGCTTTAGCAATGGCCTCTGGTAGCTCCAGTGGGAAGGGCAACACATCTCTGCAGACAAGAAAAAAATAGAAACACAGAAATAAATTAAATCAAACCCTGGGCATGTGCGTGACTGTTGTACAGCCTCCATTTAAACAAATCCAACCAAGGTCCAGGTTAGAGGACGCAATGTATAAAAGGACGTCATACACACAACACAGTGGCCACAAGATTTCCAGGTGCACTGCATGGGCAAACTTATGTGGACATCCACTCTTCTGGGAAGGCTATCTACAATATTTTGGAACCTGGCTAAAGAGTTTTGCTCCCATTCAGCCATAAGAGCATTATAGAGGCTGACCACTGATGTTGTGGCTCCCAGTCCAGTTAATCCTAAATGTGTTGGATGAGGATAAGGTCAGGGCTCTGTGCAGGCCAGTTCTTCTACACCAAACTGGAAAAACAATTTTGTTATGCAGCTCATTTTGTGCTCTGGGGCATTGTCATGTTGTAACAGGAAAGAGCCTTTTCTAAACTGTTATCATAAAACTGAAAGCGCACTATTGTCTTATATATCATTGTGTTCTGTCAGATTAGGATTTCCCTTCATTGGAACTAGGGAAACCAAAAAGAACATCCCAACTTACTTTTGCCCATAGATGTTTAGTTCAAATAAAACATCACCTGCTGATACAGTAGAAGGCCACCAGTCGACACAGGTCTGGGAAGGTGAGTGCTGAGCTCTCCAAGGCGAATGCTGGTTAGAGAAGAGAAGAGTTTTATTAACAGCTGAGGAGGCAGTGGGAGACTTGTTACTATCTGACAGGAAATATGGCAACTGCAAATGCCGTTTTCTCTGTCCCGCACTACTTCACCCAGTAAGTGCATGAACTGCACCGCACCACAAACGGTGAGCGGAGTAATGTAGCGTTCTGCGTATCACAGGTGGATAATGCGTGCTTGTCTAGCTTGTTTTATACTCACTGGAGTCCTCCTCACAGATGAAGCACTCCTTAACAGAGGAGGCCCTTTTATCGGCTGTCACTCTCAAACACAGCACCTTCCTCTGGCTGGAGCTGCATTTACGCACCAAAAAGGTCTGTAAGCACCAACAGCCACCACAGAAACAAGAATAAAGCACAGGGATGTTAAAAATATATTATATTTTCATAATTGCTATGCCGTCAAAGCCTCAGAGGAGCTGTAGTTGTTGAATACAAAATGAGTACAAAATATTTGTTAAAATGATAAGGTGCTGAGGTTTTAAAGCAAATATATTACTATTCATTTAAATGTCTTCGGTCAAGATGAACAAATGTTTTCTTTCACTTTTGGGGAAATAAAAGTTAGTTTCTTAAAAAGTATCAGTGGGTCCTAAAATGTATTCATGTGTTATTTTAACTGATGAGTTAGGTCACATGATAATGTACGCACCCCAACAGGCTCTCTGAGCAGGATATAGAGGGCGGAGTCCTGGCTGAGTGACAGCTGCAGCCACACAGGATGTGTGAGCAGCAGACGATCCAGGACGCTGAAGACCCTCTCAGAGCCTCGATGTGTACTGCCCATCTCCTGCATCTGAAACACACGTCCAAGGTTACTATTCAACAACCATCAAATGAGCTCTTTCTCTTTTTTATGCCTTATTGTCTATTTTCACGAAACGATTCACATTTTATTTACTGTTGTTAGCCTTATTTCAACGATTAGTTTCCGATGTCTGTATTTCACACTGACTAAATAGTTGCCCACAAGGTCTTTGTCATACAAACTTATTTTATTTTTGTATCTTTTTGTCAATGAGTTGACTTTATGCTACAATGAGTACAATATATATTATGAGATTTACTACATGATTGCAGTTTGCCCAGCTTTCCTTTAGAGTTGAGCCCAGACTGTGACCACAAAAGCTGAAGTGAAACCTACGCACTACACAAGTGTACTTACTGTATACTGTGAAAAGTTGTCTGCGTAAAAGGTGAACGTATACATGTAGCTGTTCATACACAAACACTGCTAGCATTTATTGTCATCATTTCATTGATTTATTGCTAGGATCAAATGTTGTTGTTAGGCCCTATATTTTTTATGTTGAGGGCTGGAGGTAAAGAAGTAAAATAGACACTACTTTGAATATGTACAGTATATATAAATATTATGGGTAAACAGGGGTGGCAAACAGGGTGCCCCATTAGCTTAAAAAGTAGGTTAAGACGAATATCATATTACCACGTTCACAGTATGGCTCCCAGCCGCAGGGGACCTTTGTTGCATGTTATACCCCTTTCTCTCCCCATGTTTCATGGGAGAATGAAACAGAATCAGACTGTGACCGTATTACCACAAATCTGATTTGTGTCGGATTTGGATTGCCAAGTAAAATATAACAATTACAAATGTCAGATTTAATTCTACTTCTATTTTTTCACTTCAAAAAGGCAAGTGTTTGGTTTCATATCACACACAAATGCGGATTATTGGCAATTTTTACTATTATTATTATTATTATTATTATTATTATTATTAAGCTTTTTTAGGATATTTTATGCCTTTATTAGATAGCTATAGCAGAGAGATGATAGGAAATGAGTGAGGGAGAGAGATGCAACAAAGGTTTACAGCCTGATTCAAACTGAGGATGTTATGGTCAGCATCTTAACCTGCTGGGTGAAGGTGGCTTTAACTTTAACAAAGTTTTTCTTCACCAAACTTCAGTTCAAAGTTTGAAACATTTTAAAGCAGCTTTACATCCTTCTGTTCAATCTATAATCAAAGCATTGTTGCTTCAGTGGGCTGTACACCTCTCCTCCTTCTGTCTTCACTGTAACAGCAGAAAATTCAACATATTTCTAAAGAATTCAAGTGTTTGAAGCTACACTTTTTGGAAAAGAAATGCACCTCTACATGTGCTCCAACCATTCAGTTTGAACTGTGTGTTTTCCTTATTTTTGGCCCTTTAGTGTTAACATTCAGATAACAGATTTACTTTCTCTCTCTTTCTCTCAGATTGGCTTGCTGCTGGATGTCACACTGTGTGGGCTGATGGCGAACGCTTGTGAGCGTAGCAGCAGATGGTTGCCATAGCAACCTGGGCCTACACATCCTACCAGGCATTCCTACTCAGTGAAACACCCTTTCTCTGACAAGTTGGAGATGCGCGTGCACACACACACACACACACACACACACACACACACACA
>NC_045751.1:12644490-12649006 GCF_008692095.1 Etheostoma spectabile | reverse complement strand
CACACACACACACACACACACACACACACAAGCACACACACACACAAGCACACACACGCACAGACGCAAACTATTTTAAAAATATGACAGGTTGCCCAGGGTGCAGAGACTAGGAAGTCTTTTTTTCTCCCAAAGAAATATGACACTAAATAAATAATAAAGCGATGCCATTAATAATCAGTATTTTGTTGCTTCCTCCCTCACATCAGAGAACCAATGTTCATTTCTAAGCAAATCAGATGCAGCAGCCTGTTTCAGTGGAATTAGAGGAAGCATTACGAAATTATTGTTTTTTATTCTAAAACACTTTTAAATTTTTCACATTTTTCATCACTCCCTGCCACTTATAAATATTACTCTCCCCTCCTCTCAGGGAGACCAGTAATCTGTGAGCCAATCTGCACTCTGAAGGACCCTTTGCAGTTAATGGCAAAAAGCGTCAGAAGGGTTAGGAATCAAATACAGCAGACACCAATCAAAAGAAGAGGGTTTTATAAGGATCACAGATTTGTTGTGAAAACTGTAAGGCTTGCAGAACTTTTTAATTCCGGTTTTAAAATGAGAAAAATTGACAGTTTTCTGAACCCCAAAACAGCAACTATCTGATTATAGTTAAGCAAATGTATCTAGACTGTCAACCTTGTGTCGACCTTTGGATTTCTCCACAAGCAGAAAAGGTGTGTGTATGTTTTAACGTAAGCTGCGAATGTCAGCATGCTCAGATAACTTAATCTTACTACCTATAGAAGGGCAGCTTGATTATTTAAAAAAATAATTATCACAATTCTTTTGGTCAATATTGAAATCAGGATTAATTCACACGATTGCCCGCTGACTTTTGGAAAGATGTTGCATTTATTGAACTCCAAAAAAGTCAAGATCACAGATCAACAACAGTGAAAACACCTTGAATGTGAAATTTCCCTTAATACTTTTCCCGTTTTTAATTCAGAAGACAAGATGAAATAAGAGTTTACTTGCAAAACATAATGTGCAGAATAATAGTTTTTCTCGATGATTCTGTTTTTGTGATCAAATGATTTATTGCCATGTAATTTGTAATTTGCCTTGGTGGGTTGCTTGCATCTGGGTTTTTCAAACATCATCCGTTAATTATCTTTTAGAAAAACTGATGTTTATCCCTGGGACTCAAGTGTATGCTAATACATGAGAGGCACAAACTGGGCTAGTAGTAACCTAGCATTTCTTCCCAAGGCAAGGAGCAAGTTAGCTATCTACGTTACTTTGTAGGGTTACAGGTTAGGTTTATATACCTGGTCAGGACTGTCACATCCACTGAGAATTGTGATAACATATGCCATCTCAGTGGATATTTGAAACCCCTTATAGGTTTTTGTCTTGAAATTAGTCAGCTGCAAACTGCATATGTCTCTTACGGAAAGTTTGAAAGGCGTAGTAACAGTGACTGAGAGGGGCAGGGCTTAGCAAACTGTCAAATCCAAATAAATAAAGCAGAGTATGACTTTCATCCATTAAAGACACACTTCAGATATTCCTCACTTCAAAACAGACGCACTTCACATGAGCACTACAAGTCAACAAGCATCATCGTCTTCATATTAGGAGTCAAATATTTTTTTTTAATTTCAAGGTGTGCTTCACCAAATAGGCTGTGAATGTGAGTCAGAGTGGGCCAGCAGAGTCACCTCATTGTGTATTAGGAGCCAACCACCACGGAGATCCACAGTGCAATGACCGAACCGCACACACACACACAACCACACAAGGCTATAAGGCAAGCAGAGAAAGAGAGAGAGAAAAAGGGAAAAAAGAGAGCAAGACCCTTGTGTTTTGCTAGGCATTTCCAGGTTTGCCTTACATAAAATGCAACGCTGCCCACACACACAGATAGACTTATGTAATTCCCTCAGAGAAAGACAGCCACACAGAGAGCGAGAAACAGAAGAGAAAGATAAAATGATGAAAAGAGAAGAGAAAAGCCTTGACTGGAAATTAAAGCTGGGAAAGGAAATCACAACTTCAGTGGGCCTGTAGCACTCAGGTTCAAGCTAGCAGACTGGAAGTATAATAAGCAGAAGGCGACTTACACTGAATGTCTAACGAGGAGTTTTTGCACCGGAGGGCAGCAGCAGCAGGATAGACAAAGTCTGATTCTGCTAGACGTACTGACGACTCAACAAGTAGAGTTAGGGCAAACTTGTCTGGAGAGGGATAAAGGGAGTAGAGGGAGGAAAAGGAGTGCTGAGCCCAGTGATGGGAAGATGTGGGGACTTTTAGATGAAAATGGAGTTTCAAAAAACACTAAATTAGGTTCCCTCTTCTGGTACACGTGCTCAGCAGAGGGCCAATAGCTTGTACAGGCAAATCTGGAGTGAGCATGTATAGTGCCAACAATCAGTGGGCTGCTAATGGGTATTTTGGAAAGGGAACATCAGATTTTATTGTGCAAATGTTGACTGACTGCTGCAGACAACCTGACTAGTTTACACCTTTTTACAGAAGAGATGAGAAATTTGGAAGGTGATGCAAAGCTGGACATAAGGACTGACCGACATGCTGGCTGAGCGAGAGATAGACAGATAGTGACTCAAATAAAGCACTTATCAGGTACCAGTGTTGATTAGCCTCAAGATTCTCAAGGTGTTGGTACAAAAAAAATAATTTGTGCAGCCAGAGAATAAGTACGCCGAAAACATCCCTAGCTGTCACTCATCAAACGAGTGTCCAGTGGCCAGCGTGTTGACAAAAAGGAGTTAAGACAAAAAAAAGAATGCTTTGGGGCAGGAGGTGAAGCGGTAGTTGCATTTACATAAATGAAGCTGAAGAGGAGGATGATAAAAACACAGGATTTGAGGTTATCAGGAGAACAGTGTAGGAAGAAAGAGATCACTGACAGTGAGCAGCTGCTCACCGGCAAGCTCATTCTGGTGCAGATGGACGACACCATGGTGACCAGATTTGTCCACCTCCAGACCAGCGCCCCATCTGGTTCCAGATAAGCACAGTGGCACCTCCAAGGGATCAATGGTTTCAAGCTTGTTTCAACTATCTCAACAGTTTGTGCCACCTCCAGATGTTCGATGATGACGGCTGAAGTGGAGTGAAGGGTTCTCATGCAAATTCACATACTTGCAAAGTGCATGGAGAAGGAAACTCAGTCCTAAAGGGTCTTGATTTGATTGGTTTATTTTATTTTTTTACTTGATTTATTGGCAAAGCAAAAACATATACATGATTTGAAGCCAAATGATAAATACGTATGTGTTAATCTGGAAATGGTCCCTTAAAAGGAAGAATTTAACATTTTCACTTTGCCTTCAACCTGCCTCCTCCCCTTCTACTCCTGTTTGTGATTTCCTACATTTCTCAAAATGACTTTCAGCAACCTCCACATGCACATGAACTTGTTATCATCTAAGTACTTTGTGTAGGTGGATGTAGCCATAATGATAGAGATAGTAAGAGCAAAAGAGCGTTGGGGTTCCAGTGGAAAAAAAACTCTTTACACATCTTCTAGCTGCATTGCATTGTGGTCTCTTGAGGGTACAGCAAGAAGAAAAATGAATATCTCTGCCTTTTCTTAGATTATTTCTGATTAATACTGTGCATAAAAATGACTCTAAAAAATGCTGTGGATGTTTACGGCTGAGGAATTCTCACAAACTCAATTTTGGCCGCAATGGAAATATCTCAGTGATAAATCATCTGTACTGTTCATCACATTTCGCCAGTTAGCCACAGCAACACATAACGTAACTGAATAAGTCCAGAGATTGTGCATTTCAGAGACAGCAGCAGAGGGAGGATGAGGAGGAAACTGAATCCTCCACAACATCTCCCACCCCCTCAACACTGAGCTGATGCAGGCACACACACAGGCACACACACATACATCTCCAGCCTCTACTTCATCTTCCAAGAGTCTTCACAACGTTTTTCTCCACGAATGTAACCTCCAGCCAACAAACGTGTAATGATAGCGGTTCTGAAAACAGACAACGATGTCGGGCACTTTGCTCGTTGTCACATTCTACATACGGTATTCCCATCTGGAGATTTTGATTAGCAGGTAGCTAGCAAAGCACTTATCCAACCACACATTTATTTTCTTCTATTTTGATATTTGTATATGCATGTGGTTTTTAGAAAGATTTTAGATATTTATTTATGTTTCTTACTTCTTTCTTACATATGTATATTCCTAATTTATTTTTCATCTTTTTTGCATACCCACATGATTTCCCCACTGGGGATATAAAAAAAAGGGTATGTCTTCTCTTAAGCCACACATTCTTCATACTTTTCATCCAACCATGATATAGTGTCATATCTATATATTTAAAACAATCTCCCTACTTTACAACAGCTTTCATTTCACTGCCAGGGTGTACTTTCCCTATTTTACTTTTGTGCATCAAATTTAAACTTACTGATACATACCACGTATGGAAAAAAGTCATATTTAATTCATAATCATTCTGTCTGTCTCACACACACACACACACACACACACACACACACACACACACACACA
>NC_045751.1:12638918-12644480 GCF_008692095.1 Etheostoma spectabile | reverse complement strand
CACACACACACACACACACACACACACACACACACACACACACACACACTTCACCTCTAAATATAACACGCTGTTACTTGTATCTTGTCAGAAATGTTAAAATTACAATTAAAAGACAAAGTCCCTTCCCTTGCAGTGGACTACCATGGGCCCTAATCATAGACTGTATATTATTAACAGTCTATGGTCTTAATAATACATCCACGGACCTCATTTGTGAAAAATCCGTAGGGTAGGAAACTGTGAGAAAAGAAGTAGCAGAAGAAGTAATTTGTTGATACCCCTTTGAATTAAGCCATGATTTACACTTAGATGTTCTTCAATTTCAAAGATAATTGTACAAGTCAAGAAAGTCTCAGTTTGTTGTAAAACTGTTGAAGTATTAGAGTGTGAAAATACGTAATTGGAAAGACTACTCACCCCAAAGTAGCACAAGTGACATCTTGCTGAAGCTACGATGCCTTTGTGTCTGTACCATAGACTGTAATTATAATAGCCTATAAATAGTTATTATTTTTATATATTATACATAGTACATTTTAACAGTCTATGGCCTGTACCGGAATGTAACGTTACTCACATGAACAACAGGTCTTGCTCGCTCGTTCTCTTTCCGGCTGATCAAAATGAATAAAACACAACAGATGAAGTTACGTGTGTTGTGGAACATGGCTAAGCCAGTTAGCTAGCGTGCAATGTGCCGTATATTGTGCGAGACGAGAGATGTAGGCTAGTTCACTGAGTGGTTTCACACAAAACTAAGTAGTTCTACGACAAACCTACGAAAAACTGTGACTTTGTTGATTTGCAAAATTGTCTATTAAATTGAGAAACATTATGTGTGGAATTCATTGCTCAATTCAAACGGGACCATCAACAGCTGGGCGCGGGAACCTCCTGGAGTTTTGTTGTCACTGAGGTTGGGGATGCCAGTGGGCAGATGGAACTGTTCACTTCAACAACTCTCTTTAGATGGTGGTTTGGGGTGGTGGTAGCTCAGTCCATAGGGAGTTGGGTTGGGAACCGGAGGGTTACTGGTTCAAGTCCCCGTAAGGACCAAAGTATGGTGGTGGACTGGTAGCTGGAGAGGTGCCAGTTCACCTCCTGGGCACTGCCAAGGTGCTCTTGAGCAAGGCACCGAACCCCCAACCGCTCGGGGCGCCTTTCCATGTGCAGCCCCCTCACTCTGACATCTCTCCATTAGTGCATGTGTAGGTCCTGAGCATGTGTGTGTAATTCAGGCCTGTGTGTAATGTGTGTAATAACAACAGAGTGAAAAGTGTAGTTTCCCCTTGTGGGATTAATAAAATAAAATAAAAAAATATATAAAAATAAAATAGATGCCAGCTTAAACCTTATTAAGCAAGTTTCTCTAAGATAAAAAACAACAACACGCAAAATAGTAGTTTACGACACATTAATGAGCAGTTGTTGTTGCACTGGTGCGCCTCACAAACAGCCAACTTTGTCAAAGCAACAACAGTATACTTATTATTCATCTCTATTTATCATGTTTGATGCCAATTTCAAGCATCAGACTGTAAAATATTTTATCTTGCACAAGAGTGACCATGACTATGGCTAAGTATAGCCAGCAGCCCATCAGTGCATGCGTAGGATGACTAATGGAACAGCATAATTGCAGTGGGCTATAAGTATCCACAGGGGGCAACAGTGGACACGGGGGCATGCTGACTGATGGCAGGTGTCCGATTTGATGCCTGCTGCAAAAGCGGTGGCTCTCGGGGCCAGTGACAAGGAAGTGAGAGCTGTGTGTTACTCAGTGTGTGCTTGTTTGTCTGGTTGCGTGTGTATGACGAAGTTGTACAAAGGCATTAGCGTGAGTCAGAAGTAACACTGGGACTGAAGGAGAGAAGAAGGGCTGTTAGCATAACTGTGAATATTCATAATTTTAGAAGCATATCAGTACGGTGATTCAGAAGGGACATTATCACAAATAGTTCTGTCAGACCACTGGTGCGCGTGGTGGTGTGTAAAAGACACAGAGATGCTACAGTGTATCGATCATGATGTCATAAAATCTTTAAACTGCCTCATAGTGCTAGTCTTGACTTGATTTTTCTCTGCAGTCTGACACTGAACTTAATTAAAACAACTCTGAAACAACCTTTTGCTTAGATTTTTAAACTTTTGGTCTACATAAAATCACAGAATTCTGCTCTTTTGTCAGAGATGCCATGAAGCAAATATGGCGATTCTTGGGGAGAGTAATAATAATAATAACAAGTCGAGGCCCCACAGTTAATGCTGGGCAATATTATGTAGAACAATTTGAAAGATGCTATAATCATGTACAATTGTAATCCTCTAACTATACATGTGGGCGCCCGCTCTACTAACTGAGATATCCGGGAGCCTGTGTTAACATGCTTTTAGCTCACAGGTTAGTTTTCCACCAATGACTTCACTAATACTACCCTTACTGACAGTTATTTTAAGCAAAAAAGAACTCTACACTACCTGCTCAGCACCAAACAGCAGCCGGGCACAGTTAGTAGGCCTAAGTAACATCAGCGTTACCGAGTGAAGCATTTGAGCATTTAGCTAGCTAGCAAGCTAACGTTAAATAGTTAGCTATATATTTCCCTTAGGAGTTCCTCCGTAAATAGAGATCAATAAAGAGGTAAAATGAGAGTAAATATTAGACTTACATTCATCAGGTGGCCACAAACACATTTCCATATTCTTCATAAACTCATAAAGTCACTAAGTCTCTTTTCTCACCATGTTTTTGAGCTTTAGTGAAGGCTCCACTTCACTTGCAATTCCAAACCCGTCCATCTGAACAGGTCATCCAATCTAGCATTCAGTTTTGAAATTTCTCTCACAATAAGCCAAGGAAACTTGCCAGAACAACAATCCAGTTCCAATTTATCCACTTGTCTCCTGTGAAAACTGAAACTTTTTCCAAGATGCTGTCACTTGTTACTGTCAATTTTCAAAAGACAAAACAACTGCAATACTCTCTCCATGCTGTCAGTTTTTACACTTATTTTTAATAAAAACGAGTGGATGCTGAATACCAGCCTCAATTGCTCAGAAACTTTCACATTTTTAAGAAAAAAGAGGGACAGAGGAATGTAAATATTTCTCAAAACACAAGTTAAATCTTAAAAACAATAATAAATGAACTTCAAAAAAAAAATGTAATGTCTTCCTGCCTTTCCTGATGCGTTTCGACCTCTGGACTGTGTGAATCAGAGTGTGACTAATGACGGGTTGGCATGGGGAGCACTTTATACAAAATGTTATTTTTGTAAAGGACTGTTAGGTTGTCAAAGGTTTTCCATAAGTGAGAGTGAACAATACCTCTTAAGAAATGAAGTGCTTTTTAAAGTATTGTTGGGGATGTTTGAAGTAGCTATTTTACAAAATCAGGGTCCACACAGGTGTCCAAGACTTTGTGTTCATTTCCAGTTTAACTGCTTTTCGGGTTTAATAATCTTTAGAGTCAAATATTTATTTTCTATAAATTAGATCAGATTAGATTTATAAGAATTAGATTGGATGAATAAGATCACTTAAAAACCATAGGTGTTTGTTCCAAAGACAAACCCCAAAACAGGACAATAACGGGTAAACAGACAAAATGTGAAAAACTCTGATTTTGCCCATTTTACTTTGACCGTTTGTGTAACATTTGGACATTATTTCTTTTTTCAGGCCTCTCATGGCTTTCTACACCATATGAATCTCCTGAGCGTAGTCTTGACAATGACAATGAGGAATCCCTTTCATCCTCCATTTTTAGATTGTGTTAGAGTGACCACAAGAGGACAAAAGCCGGCATTAATGCTGTACACTCTGAAGTGGCCGGGGAGGGAGGGTGGCTAGTCAGACCTCCTCCATTCCAAGCTTTCTTTTATCAACTCTTTTGAATGTGTAAACCTTTTTCTAATCTTTTCAAAAAGGGATATCTGGCTCCAATCGCATTGTCTATATTGGAGCATTTGTCCCACCAGACTTGCCTCAGAAAAATATGAAAATAAGCCTCAGGAAAATAGAAAATGCTCTGGTAAAGGAGCATACCTCCATATAGGCCTAACAGTAGTGTTTTAAATACATTCAGACTATAACGACACAACTGATTTAGTCATAGGACCTAAAAATGTTGAAATGAATTCTGTGCATATAGAAAACATCAACAGTGAGCGGTGAGGAAATGTGGGAAAGTTAATAGGTGTTGTAACAAAATCTGCAAGTGTAGTTGTTTTTTCCTCTAAGCTAAACTGTGCATCTCAAATATGCCAGATGGTAATCTTCACATCGTATTTATCACTTTCTCAGTGGTGTGGCTGTTATCAACCCTATAGTTTTATGTCTTATCTGTGTATTAGATATTGTACTTTTACTCTCTGCATTGGAGGTGGGTGGAAAGAGATGGTGTGGAATACGAAGGAAGTAAAAAAAAATCCAAAGTCAGATATGCTTTATTATACAGGTCCGTTAATTTTATATCAACCTCCTGTAGATTTTCCTTTCTAGTGTGGACCTTTTAATTACTAGGACATGTTTCATTCAACTTTTATTCACACAGGGTGGTCCAATGAGAGCACAGGCAAAACACAAAACTGTAAGACTGTAGATGAAGGATGAGAATAACATTAAGCATTACAACAGATCTGATTACACAATTTTACAAGACACGACAACCTTAAAATTCTCCATTTCCCAGATGTAAATTGGTACTAATTATAAGGAAAATGGGGAAAGGTATCTACTTTGTATCTTTTTGTAAGTTTTTATTGTTAGTCATTATTTTGGTTTATAAGCCACAAATTCTTAATAACTCAGATTCTTAACAATTCTTTAACTGACTGAAGGGCCACTTGGTAACCAAGGAAATATGCATTCATAACTTAAGTTTACGCTTCACAAACACAGTTGTTTCTTAAAAACTCAACTATGCCAAATGAACAATTTCCCATTTAACCCCAGATGTGTTTGTTCCAACTTACATAGCCCTTTTCAAAGAAAGAGTTATATAGGAAATTATTAAGAAAATATCCTGAAAATAGTAGGAAAAAATCATTCCCATAAAGTAAACTGTATTATCAGTAATAAGATCATTTCATATTTACTGTTAAAACAATAATATGACTGTAGTACAATAGTGCAGTTATGACTTTAAAAACTAACTAACTGAAACATTTCACAGTCGTGACCTTTTCTTGCATGCCAGCCATCATTTTCTAGCAGCCAAATTTTTCAAAATGGTGGACATTTGCTTCAAGATGAAACTAATTTTTATCGCTGGTTCCTTTGAGTTGTGTTGCATGATGATGATGATGATGATGATGATGATGATGATGATGACACAACTCCTGAGCAGTGATCGGGGAAACCTGCGACATACATGAGTCAGGTTACTGTAACGCGGCTGTACACCACTTCCAGCACAGAGGACAGACTGCTCAGCGAAGGACTGAACTCTGTCCAACAGATCTGAGCGTCATGCTCAGGCACACTGTGCTCACACCCCTCCTACACAACACAGGGCAGAATGCAGCACCCCTACACACACACACACACACACACACA
>NC_045751.1:12637408-12638908 GCF_008692095.1 Etheostoma spectabile | reverse complement strand
CACACACACGCACGCACACACACACATCATGCCACCTCTAAAATTAACATGCCATTCCACATTCAACAGTCCCAGACTTCATGTAGGAAGGCTACATAATCACAGCGAGGACCTGTAAAGCAATCAGTCCTGCTCAGGGCCCAATCTGCATAAAAAAAAACAAAAAACCCAAAATCAGCAGTCATGTTAACTCACAAAACGCCCCTTAACAGTAATGTGCCTCTCAGAATTAATGAGCAAAATAACAGCACGGAAGTGGGAACATCACATACTCCTACGTAGGCAGGATGGCACTTCAGTTTGAAAGTTATGTAACAATCCACTGGTGTGAGATTACATTCACTTTGCCCTCAGAGGGGAGACAAGAGATCAAGATACTCAAAAACTAAAAGTCTGAGTGGCTAATTGACCGATGTTCTGGCTGGTACAGGTGCAAAAAAAGACAGTTCACATCTAAAGATGTAAAAATGTAAAAGTATTTGGGATTTAGGTTCAAACATCAGCTCCTAGAGAATGAAACTTTAGGGTGTTTATCTTCTCTGGACAAAAGACAAACCTTCAGCATATAGTGCTGAGATGTTTCCAGAAGTCATTACTAAATTTAAAAAAGAAAGCTGTACGTGTCAGCCCCTCTGACAGCCTGAGCCCACTGTGGCTGGCTGTATTTAGAACACCTACACCTTGTGTCTTCAATGCCAGTCTGAAACAATTAGAAAATGCCTAATTTTTCCTTTCTGACGACTGGAAATGTCTCTTATAATGGAACGAAGTCACTGTGTTGGCTTTGGACAGGCTACAAGGAGCCTGAGTGACATCCCATAACGATTGTCCTGACCACTAATTGATTAATTGGCACGGCTCGAATGTCAAGGGGACACATGCGTGAATCACTGAGCAGCATTGTTTACCAAGACGTCCCCTGCCTACCGGAAACCACGTTAAACAACACACGCCAACGCGCTTTGAACTTGAGAATAGAAAGAGACCTTCAAAGGGAGGAGAAAATATTAATACCGATGCTGTTGCCTGCAGCCAGCCTGTGTGTGTGCCAACTCTCCAGGAAGTCTCGCTGCCTTTTTTTACTTCACGGAATCTATTTTTTAAGCATGACAACCAGTCGCACTCGTCTGTCTCTCTTCTTTTTTTTTTTTTTCTTCTGTTCTTTTTAAACGCAAATTCGGCTTCAAAAACAACTTACCTTCTCTATGAAGGTGGGAACAGGTGCTGCGCGGCGCTGTGCGTGTTCTGCTGCCTAATTAGGCGTCCGAGAGTTTTAATGGTTATGTATGAAAGCAGTGCTGAGCCTCTGAATCCGAACACCATGCCGTGGGAACGCGGGCTTGTCAAGAAAATGCGCACAGCACTGGTGACAAGGCGGAGGAGCGCATTTTTAATTCTGTCTGAGCATCTGAAGTGATACACAGTCACAGCAGAGACAGTGTGTGTGTGTGTGTGTGTGTGTGTGTGTGTGTGCGCGCGCCCCCCCCCCCCCCCCCCCCC